>NW_017147346.1:357607-375180 GCF_001652005.2 Ceratina calcarata
GTTCTTCGTCGCTCTGACTCGCTCAGCACTCACTCCATTCCACACGCATTCTTACTTTTGAAACCGACAGAATCATGCCATATTGTTGCCCTCAAAGCGACGCATGGGACGGTATTCAGAGTCGTTACTTATATTTAAGATCGCTTTAAACATTTGCTTAAGTCCCTGTTTCCTGTACAAGACAGGGACTCGAAATATTGGATAGACAGGAAGAAGCAAATGCTTTAGACGATCTTAAGAACAACGACTCTGAATACCGGCCATGGAGTCCCAAACGCCGCCAACAGCTTGCGACGGCCTTTGCGAATCGCAACCGCCCGATAGGCCCCAAACTTCGTATTGGAAATTGACACAGGGGCGGAATCAATAGATATAGTTAACCATCATGGCGACGCGAAGCCAGGAATTATATTCGTGGTCCCGAGGGTCTAGGACCAGACACAGTTCAGTTTTTGATCGTTCTGTGCATGGCTTCGTCTAGTTCTACTGCTCGCCACGAGAGGTCATGGTAAATGTGTCAATTTCCAATAATCGTGTTCCCGAGAGTCTAGGATCGTTTTGCGCAGCTTGGAAGGTGGTGGGGGTCGCAGCAAACTTCTTCCACATAGTTCAGTATCATAGAGATAATTATCTCTATGTTCAGTATACACAGTAAAGTATTGAGATGATCAAAACAGAACGATCAAGGACAGAACGATCAAAAACTGAACTGTGTCCGGTCCTAGACTCTCGGGAACACGAGTATAGATAAAAGTTCGAAGTCGTTCGGACGATTGACGATTCTCCAAGTCACCGGCCTCGGCGGGTCCTCTGCGCGTAACGACTCACATACATACACGTGCAACTACTATTCCTACAGCTATTAACTGTAGTAAATAAATTATCGCGAGTTCATATTATTTTATGAATAGAAGAAAGATGGAGGGAATTAAAGGAGGGACAGAATGAAGATACATAAGCAGTTAACTGTAGCAGCATTACTCTACCGACGTCAAAATAAAGCATCCCTGTCTAAAAAACAAAGTAATTGAAGAACTCCTGCGTTATTAAATTTGCTGCAGTTGGCCATGCATCAATCTAATGTCCGTTGTAAATAGCTTTATCTCCAGAGAACAGTATTTCTTGCTGTTGTTAATAGACTTCCCCATCCGTTACACTTTTAAGAAAGTCTTACAGTCTGTCTCGGAATAAAATACAATATAAACGCATTTTAAACGATAATTACATTTCTACAATAATTATTGTGTAACATTTTGTTCATTTTTATTCTACAATTATATTTAACATCCACTTATTCGAGAAAAAATTCGAGAGAATGTAGAAAAATGAAACTGCTGAGGAAATCAGCAAATATCTTTTCGAAGCTATTAAAGTTTCCCAATTTGGGGAGAAAATTTCTGCGAGAACTTCCCTTGAAGTGCCCATCCGAAACTCTTGTCTCAGCGCTTGTAATGTCTATAATTACTCCCCATTGAATGAGAACAGCAAATGTTCCACATCCAGTTCATTCGTCAGTATAAAAGTGTTACATTGGCTTGTTGTTATTTTAAGAATTGTTCATGATTTCATACAAATCGTCCATCAATTCCTATCTACTAAGTTATCTACTAAGTTTACGAACGAATTTTTTAACAATCACAATACTTCAAAAATCTTCTATTCATCAAGTATCAAGTCGATACTGTGGATAGAGACACAGATAAAGAGAAGTGAAAATCAGTTTTGATTGAATAATCAATTTTGGCTTCTGCTTCAAATTTCTAAATCATCAAGTACTAAAATTGAAACTAGAATCCTAAGGATAAATTCGAGTATTAGTTTATTCGAATTTTGATTATGATCGTGGGGGATATTTATGAAATATGTAAAACGATTCGCGAATAGTAAAGAGTACAACCATCTAGCGGCGAAATAATAGTCCGAACATAGGGTGAGAAGCCTCGACTGCTCTGGTGGTTACGTGCTGGGGTTGTATTCCGGCGATCTCGGAATCGATCCTTGCTCGCTTGCCACCCTCCTTTATAGCTGCTGGTTAGCTGGCATAGCTTATCGTTCGTTGGTCTGACTGACGGCACCGAGGAGAGATTACCACCGAGGAGAGATTACTAATCTCTCCTCGGTGGACACAGTAATGCAGTTTAGAACCGACATCAGTTTTGCTTCGTGTTTCTTACTTTTCGGTCCAGCTCATTCTAGAGGGCGTCAAAAATTGCAGACCGGTTTTCGGGCCGCGAGGTCCCATAAGGCTGTCACTCTTTAGTAATCTCTCCTCGGTGGTTATAATAAATTTAAATATATATATAATCGATGGTTAGCAGAAGATTTCAGTATAATAACAAATGGTCAACTAATAATCTTCAATAATTCTGGAAATTAAAAATCAATTTTGGATTCATCCGGTGATCCAGGGTCGACCCAATGAACTTCTTTCTTCGTTCTTGTTTGATTGTTGATGCAAAGATGGAGCAGTGATATGTATTTGGTCCACCGATCTGTAGGTCTCGTGATGATATAAGCAATGCCTAAATACCCTCCATTGGATACATAAAGAAATTCACTGTTCTCTAGTGATGATATAGGCAGAGCCTAAACACCCTTCTTTTGATAAATAAAGAGTTTCCAATTCAATTCATTCCACTGACCTCTAATTACCTGTTGTAATATTAATAATACCAAAACACTCTTCTTCTTATGACTATAAATAAAAAATTTCGCAATCGCAATCTCACTGATCTCTAAAATTAAGTTTGCTATAAATGTGAGAATTGTAACTTGCGATACTTGTAACAATTGTATGGTATCTGTTTTAATTTAAGCAAAATCAAAATAACCTTCATTGAGATAAAGAATTTCAGAATTCACTATTCATTGATCTCTACAGAATACGATAAAATATGGAAGAATACTAATGATAATAGCCCAAATTGAAATAGGTCATTCTTATTGACGTCTAATACGATAAATGAAAGTGCATATTTGCAACAAGTATACAATCTTTGCAAAAAGTTATGTAAGCTCTAAGTAAAGATGATTCTTTGATTTTACTATTGTTAAATTAAAGGGTACATTAAATATTATAATCGGAATAGAGTAAAAAGAATTAAAAGAATTTTTAATAACTATTAAAGTTGTTTTAATATTATTTCCTCTTCTCCTTCGGAACTTTTGCCAATTCATGAATGCATTGTGTATTGATAACAATATATCTTTTATTACCTTCTGACTACTCATTATTATGGATGAAATACGTTTACGAATACAACTACTACACTATAAATGTTCATGCATTTCCGAGAATTTTCAATAATTTAAAGAGATACAATATGTAGTAATATACATATAATAAATACAAAATATCGAAAGTAAAATACGATCTCGAATATTTAAAGACGAAAGATATTTATATGTAATTTCGTTCTTTAATTCTATTTATAAAAATGGGAATTTGCATGAACATCCGTAGTCTAATAATTAGTTATTGTACAAAATTTAAAAGCCCTGACACTATTGTTTCTCTAGTTTTTATAAACGCTAAACTCATTTTCTCATAATTTTTATATTTTTTCCTCTCGCAATTTCCTGGCATCGATCGTGCTAAAACAATGAATCAATCGTCCGACAGGGATGACAGGATTTATTGTGCATCCTCGCTATGCTTTTTATTCCATATTATATTCTCACCACATTACTTCTTAATTAAAAAATATACAAAAGAACCCTGCTCAGCGGGAAAAGGCGAAACCCACTAATTTATTCATTAGTTTTCGTGACGTTCTAGTAATCTACTTGCAAATTATAATTACTTCCTGTAACACACTTGTTACTACGATTCACATCGGTGACATCGATGTCACATATCCGTGATGGTCCAAGGGCAATCATCGTGATCGTCGTTTCGGCAAAGCTATCCGTTAAGACAATAATCATTGGGATTAGCGATACGATCTGATTCAATGCGATTTAACGTTTGATTAATGATATCTGGCCGGGTGATATTGGACGGTGGACAGATTCGTGGCGTCGTTAATAAGGCAATCCTGGCGTGACCTGCTTATGAAATCTCTGTTGTTCGAGGACCAAGGTCATTCTTCTGATGAGTGTATTGTGCACCTGTCCGGCCAAATAAGTCATTAACGTAGCTGAATGTCATTAGTTTGCTTTCATGCGACGCCTCGTTAAGTAGTTATTACACCATTTGGATAACTTTTTATTGTACACGCTGTCTCGATTTTTGTTAGTATTTTTAGAAAAAACGAAGTTGTTATAATATTTCAAAGAACTGAATAATAGGAACAGTCCAGGTTATTTAAAAGTATTGAAAATTAGATGAGTGCAAATTTTAAGATATAAAATAAACGAGAAATGTTTGGAATAAAATGATAAACCTGTCCAGTTTTAAATAACTATAAAAAAAATTACATATATTCTCAATACACATTTTTTATTTAAAATTATGTCTAATGTATTTACAGAAATCGTAATTAAAAGATGTGTAATAATCCTCTTCCACAGATGGCACGATTTCCGAAGAATAGTTGAAACATGAAAACGACCATAAGCGAGAAGTGAGGTCAGTCAGTGGGAAAGAATGTTTATACGCATACGCTATTTTACTTTCCCGCACGAAATTCATTTCCGGGGTTATGCCCCCGTTTCACGGTGCGCCTAGTGCCATTGTACGCTAAGGAAGCTGTAGAAGGGATGCGTTTTATATCCGCAGGAATTTTATGTGTAGGCGGCTCGCATAACGCAAACAACGGGAACGAGCTTTAAAAAGCTACAGCTGAATTTACATTCTCACTGCTTCGTAAGAAATTTCAGCTTAGCTTCGTTAAATCTTCTTGAGGAACAGGAAAGCAGCTTGGAAATTACACGAAACCATGTAGAAATAAAAAATACTACATGAAGTATTTACCTTTCCTTGCAAACATAATACCAGCTGCTTTTTTTTATAAAATCGCGTATATAGTTTATTTGTTTGTAATTTTAAATACATTTCATACAGTTCTCGTTTAAATTCAACAATAATGAATATTGTACATATCTACTTTTTTTATTAAGTATTAATATTTCAATTAATTAATATTTCATGTTATTCTTTGAAAATTTTGAATGTAACAAAAATATTTTCGTAATAAGATTTCTACATAAATCTCTGAAATCGATACATCATAAACGTCATCGGTTAAAAATGAAAAATGAAAATTACGAAATCGTGGCATTAAAATGGATGAGGAAGATCATTAGCGCAAGAGAATTCAAAGAATAAAACCAATCTGTAATAAATTGATGTTAAGGATAATGTTACATGAATCATACATCAAGTCCAAGAGGAACGTCAGGTTCACATTGAAACAAATTAAAGTTAAAATATTACATAAATTCCATATTTATACATATATGAAATTAAGCAATTCATAATGAAAACAGTCGTTGTCATCCTTTTATGTTGAATAAATTCGAATTTCTTGTTAACAAAATTTTATACAAAGTGAACAAATATTCCATGACTTCCACCATGGAATTTGTTATTTTATTCAAATTCGAGAAAAAATATTGGCCATTCCATTTAAAAACAATTGAAGATGACTCATATCTCGATAAAAAAAGCAAAGAAACAGTAAACAAAAAACTGGGAAACATGCAACATTCGTTTAACAATTTTTATTATACAACAAATACTTTACGAGTTATACGAAGTCGTCACGTTACGAGATTCGTCCTGTAAAACCATGCCATTGGTATTGATGTCAGATATAATATCCCATGCCTCCGCTTGTTCGCGAAACTAATTGCTTCATTTCCATTTTTTGCGAATGCATCGGGCCTAGCTCTCCATTGTAGCCAGACTGAACGTGGAGGAAAAGATCAATGGCGAGGCAGCCTGTTTACTCGTCGATTCTGTTTAATATTCAATTGACAGTTAAACTCTACGGAAATTGGAGTGTGCTCGAACACTCGACTGCAATCAATACCAAATACTGAATTCGTAATTAGTTTTGTATTATCCAACGGAGTAGGGAAAAAAATAAAGGAGGACGAGCACGCGGACGAACGCGGAGTTGCAGTAGACAAGGCTTGACCCGATTCCGTCAATTAATAGGAAATAAATCCGGACTTGTTATTACTATATTCATGT
This sequence comes from Ceratina calcarata, assembly GCF_001652005.2. NCBI lineage: Eukaryota > Metazoa > Arthropoda > Insecta > Hymenoptera > Apidae > Ceratina > Ceratina calcarata. The sequence goes on from NW_017147346.1 coordinate 363,747, forward strand.
TTCGTCCATCCTTTATGATGTTCAATACATTTAGTATAAAAATTATGATCACAATCGTTTAATAATAATTAACAACATTGCTGACTGGCATGATGGGTTTAGAGGGTGCGAAATTACCTGGAAGTTAACCGTCAATTCGCTAATGACTTCATGCTCTGTCTCAGGAGGTTCGATTTAGATGATGAATCCGTTTATCCATCAGTTGATTGAAATCCACGCTGTTGTTCAATTACATGAATCGATTTCGCTGAAAATGCAGTGTGGGCCCCATTAACGATAATAACTCTAGCCTTAATTAAGACGAATACGTTTGTATGTATACGCGACTATCGAATTGCTGCTCTGTTATACACGATCGGCCACGATTCACTACGTTTCCCAGATAAATTATTCATTTTACCGAATTTTCAGCCTATCCTAACGGTAAACATGTTATTTATGACTTGAGAAATTAATCGGCATCGTTTCTACATCCTCTCAGTGTGATTTATGTATGTGTAATTTATTTCTAATTGAATATTGATTATCATTCTGTATGATTCAAATTTGATAAAGTGATTTGTCGGAACTTTATTCAGGTGACCAAATATACTTACATGAGCTGCATATTACATGATTAATAATAGTTAAATATTAGATATGCTGTTAAATGATCCATTTTTTCATTCATACAACTTTAAAACACTGAATTCAATTTCATTCGATTCTCTGATTGGAGGTAATTTAACGAAGAAGGAGAACGGCGGTAAAAATCGAGATCGATTAAGTAGAAAGTAAATTCGGGTTTAATTACTCCTGCCGGTAGCACCGTGCCGCCGCCGAACCGATATCAGGGCCAAGGGAAATTGAAATCGTCGAAAATCGTGGCGTATAAATAGAAAACCGGAACGACGGAAATATCATGGAGATAGGGGCACGATTTTACATAAAGCCTGAACGATAGTTTCCAAGAGCACGCGACGACCTTTTCGTAACCGAACGGGCGTCGTGCCAGCTGCGATCCAACTAGGATCAATGTCTTCTTTTTACAGCGCGGAAAAAGAGAGGAAGAAGAGCTGGAGATTTATATCGTTCTTACGATGCGCTATATCATTTAGGTATGACTGATGGTCTTTTACATTAGGTAATTTAGATCTAAACCAGCTTCTCTGCTGCATCTTAGTTTTGTCTTTTAAGGTTTTCCATTTACATGTGTAGAACCTTTTTATTATTCAAATAGAAACTGGAATAGTCATAATGAATTTTGCAATAATGCTTTTCATTACCCAAATAGAAACTGAAATAATAATGAAGAATTTTCCTTAATACTTCTTATTGTTCAAATAGAAACTGCAATAGTGATAATAAATTTTGCTTTAATGCTGTGTATTAGTAGCAGTAATGCCTTTATTGTGACCCTAACATGGTTACATCGACTTGGTCTTCCGTTCTCGCAATAAACTTACAAATAAATAAATAAATAAATAAAATAAAACTCTAAACTTACAAACAACAACAGTAAAAAAATTTGTACAAACTCTCAAACCGAAAAATGAAAATCTTACATGAAAAACAAAACTATAATATAAGAATATTACATAAGACTTAATGCTAATGGAATACTGATAATGAAATTCCTTTACCTTCAGTTTTTCATTAACTTGCTAACGATAATGGTTACTTACTTTGTTTTCTCAATAATTGATTGTTCGGTTTTCGGTAAAAAAGTTATCTATAAGAATGAAAATCTGCTATGAAAAGTATACATACCATTCTTGGTAAGTTCGACGTAAACGAGGATTTCAACCACGACATCGATAACACGTGTATCCTGACAAGGGAATATTTTTATGAATAGAGACCTCCTATAACATTCAAAGTATTACGCTTGAGGAGGATCAACGTTGCGTTGTGTATCAAACACGATCTCTTTTCACGGTGGTAGCATTACTTAATAATGTAACGGTGGAGAAAAATAGCTGCCATTGCGGGTTATAGGAAAATAAAAGTTTGTGAGATAAAGAACGAGAGGATTCGAAAAATGAGATATGAACGAGACACAAATTTTCTTAAAGTACCTGTAAATTACTTGTATCGATTACGTTAGGAAAAATATATACAAGTTGCGTCCCTTTCTTTTTTATTTATTTAATTAATAAAATGATGTTATGTGTTAATCAAGAAATTAATACAATGATAGAAATTATACTGTTTTTGATACTCGTCTCATCAATGAAAAAGGACATGCCGTACGTTACTATGACGAAAGTTATGAATGAACAAGACACGGTTCAGTAGTACGAATTACGTAAGATGCGCCTCGTGGCATCCGTAATGTTCTTTGACTAGTCGAAATTCTATCCTCTACCCGATGAGAAAGATTTCTCGACACCCCTGGGAAATCTCTAAGATCTAAGGAGTCGTCGTATCTACATATTTTATCTTTGCGAATTAAAATTAGAATCTAATTATGATAGCAACAAGTGCAACATAATTACAATAATTTGACGAGAAGAATCATCCAAATTTACAATGAGTGTAAACTTATTCTATACATATAGAATTTGATTTACTTTAATAGAATAATAATTCATCTTCTCTGTACAAGTAAACTGGTTAATATTTAATCTTGCACATAATTAAAAATCCAGTTCATTAAAAAATAAGAAGTTTTGTTTAATCACGCCGTTGCCTCTAATTGTTCGAAGATAAAAGAAGTTCTGTAGTTTTATTCTATCATTGGACTGGCTGCTTGCATAATTAGTATGCAAATTAAATTAGGTAATACTCGTTGTCTTTTTTTTACTGTCATTTGGCACCAGGCGAGAGTAAAACGTCTTACACAGAGCCAACGGTGTTCTTTTAATACCGTTCTGTAAAATTTACTGCGTTCATAATAGATTTCCTCGAGGCTAATGTCTGCATCTGAAACTGATTTCCATTTACCGAGAATTGAATATTTACATCCACGTTTTCCTTAAAAATTAAAGAAGTTTCAATGTACAATTTCTGAGAATATAAACATGGAATGTAAGATGTTTAAAACTAATTAATTTTCATTAGAAGCATGTAATTCAAAATACGTTTTCAAGTGACTCTTATAAAACGTGTCGACGTTATCACTTGTTGTACGAGTGAATTGTTTTATTTTCATTTTGCTGCCAAGTTCTTTTAGAAGTGAGTTCAAAGTCTTTCATCAGGCTTCTCTGTCCCAAGATATTTGCCAGATTTAATCAGCTACTCCTGGCTCATGATTCTGTCTTTAGCTCATCCAATTTCTCCTTCCCTCTAATTTAGAGTAACAGCAGTTTCTGTAAGCTTCTTTCCTCTCCAGTTTCACATTTTTTGCCTCCTCTATAATCTTGTATATAATTAATAGCCCGTTTCATTATCATGAATAATACTTAATTATAGATATGTATATAAATACCTATTAATTTTGTAGAATAATTGTTTTCATATGTTTCATATTGATAGTAGTTTCGGTACATGAAATGGATACTCGGATCAGACGTTCATATATTGATATATTAAATAGTGCTGGAAGGAACGAGGAGGAAAGTAATAAGAATAAAAGCCGTAAGATATGGAAATTCGAGAAAAGTGTGAAATTCTCAAACGAGAAAAGATTCATAAGATTATGTCTGGAAGAGAAGGAAAAAAGCATCGACTCAGGGTAAAAGCACTAAGAGAAGGCTAGGAATACTTAAAAAGGAATGGATGAAGCCAATTAGGTGTCGACTTAATAAGGGGAAAGATGTGGTGAAAGAGCTGACAAAAATAGATTTGGAGGGTCAACGGCAAATACAGAATTGAAAGATAAAAAAATCAAGGTATAATCCAAAATACAAATACATATGTATATTAGTGTAATAGGAGCTCCGTAATATCTGAATAAAGGAAAAAGTTCAACAATAAATATCAACTAATAATCAACAATTAATCGTACAAGTTACATGTGGCATTATAGAAAGGTGAAGCAGATATTGGGCAATCAGAAGGAAAGAAGCTGTGGCCTGTGTAACGATACGTCTGGCACGTAGAAATGTTTAATCAGGGATTGTAGGAAAATGAAAAGAGAAATTAGGGGGAGTCGTAGTAAGTGGAAGGATTGATGAAAAGATAACAAAATGTCTTAGGGTCTTAAGACAAGAAAGAGGGAAAACGAAGTAAACGTGTAATAAGCAAAAGAGGAAACTGTAGTACACAGGTGTATTGAGAGATAAGAGTATAAAATATATATACATATAGATATCGTACATAGTATATACACGCGTATAGGATAAGTTTGAGGTAATTAGACAGTAATTAAGCAAAATATGAATAGGAGCGAGAGAGGAATGAAAGGAAGGGATGAGTTAAGTTACTAAATGTAAACCAAGTCCACATTTCTTGGCTAAATGAAAAGATTATTATTATTATTATTATTATTATTAATTAAATAGTTTCACTGAAAATTAATTTTGTAAAACATTTTTATTATTTTTTTCACTAAAACGTTTGAATGAAACCAACTTTTCACTTGTTAAAATATTAATGAAATACATCTACGCTGTTACTCAAAATTTTTTCCTGTCGATTGCTGATGTAAATTGAAATAAAGTATTTTATTTTCCTAACATAAATCATCAGTCATGAAAATAGCAAATAATTATGTTAGCAATAAAATCCAAAGACAGTTACATAAAATTTAACAAATCACAGACATACATATTGTTTACATTAAAACTTGTACTTGTATAACCGAACAAAACTTTCATTATATTATCAGAAAAATATTCAAATTGCACAAAGAACTTAAAATTCTTGGAAGATGAAAAAGTGCACGAGGCACCTTGGAATATTAACAACCGCATTCTATTACCTACGTATGCAAATAATGTTCAAAGGAACGTTGCATCGGAAGTAAAGAGAAATATTAAGCCGCGAACGACGCAGTGCGCGTTCCTTTTATATGCGGGTAACGCGTTTAAAGAGTATTGCCGCGGCTCGGGAACACATCGCTTTTAACCACAATCGCCATTTAAAAAGAAGGGTTCACGTATACTAAAATTTTTATTCAGTAATGGAATTATACTATGTATAACAAAGCTCAGGCACGAGCGGGTTGATAACTCGGTCCACCAACTACCGTGATAAAAAACGGAATTTCGAAACGAAGCGTGCGACGTTAAACCGCTTATGTTGGATTCATTCGAGTGAACAATAAATAGTTATCTTCCATAAATATAATTCTTTTGCGGATGATTGCTTGTTACATAAATGATGTTTGGAAAAGGACATTCTGTCTCGTATTTGTTACTTTATAACTCAGTTTTATATATTTATATAACTTTATAAGTCAGATTGCTCGTTTTTCACAAAGAATTAAAACGAAGCTACAAACATCTGTACGCTTTTTGCAATAATAGGTACTTTTTTCTTTTATGATATCTACAGCAATTTTTAAATTACAATTCTTTATTGCAAAGCGATAGATTTATTGGTATAGAAATGTTATAAAAATGGTAATACGAAATACTGAGACGTTCATGCCAGAAAGATAGAAACTACTGCAAGAAATATGTGTTGTACTAGTAATCTTCGAAGACTTACAACGATGAAAGCATTCCAGAGAACCGTATGAAACTTTCTGTATCTCACAGCAAGAGTCAGTAATATATAAGCCATACGTATTCCAGTTTTTAGTGAATAAATGAAACTGAATTTCAGTGCGCATAAAAAAGAAGAAAGTATACTGTGTCAAGTAAAATATAAATCTCAGTTTTGTGTTTCTAATAAAAAAAAAAGAATGTACACGTGAATGCATTCAAAGCGAGAAGCTTCCGATTTTATTCCTGTCTGAATGTTTTTCGTTAGCTTTGTATTTTGACGATGTATTGAATATATGGAACTTCGACTGTGCCAATTTCGTTGGCACAAGGAGTCGTACCACGATAGCGAGTATTTTCTGCACCTGTCTTTCCCGTTTCGATTCAGCGATGCACGAGGCTAGCTCTGGGAGAAATCCATCAGAGCCAAGTTACGTCTATGTATTCCTCGAGAAGAGGAAAATATTTTTCTTGCTTGTCTTTGATCCCTGGGAGAGTGTACATTTCTTAGGATCTCTTTGGAAGGTCTGCAGATAGAAAGAAAGAACATTTTCCTGTTCTTCGTGAACTCGACTTTTTTATTCGTAGGATGTTGTTGAGCTGTGGCTACATGTAAACTTCGCGTTGTAAACAGAAAATGGAGGTAAAGAAGAAACGCACCTCGAAAGCCAAAGGGAATTACACACTGCTTTCCATTTTGATTAACCAGATAATTATGTTTGTTTCAGTATTTCAGTAATTCAGTGATTGCTATATGTATAAAGTAAGTATTGAAACTCTCATCATGTAATTACAATAAATGAAATTTTCATGGGATTATTATTGTTTATTATTTCAAAAAAGAATTCAGGTTTCTATAATACTGCTCGTACAATAATTTTTCAAATAATATTATTTTACACAGAATTGGAACCAGATCGCTTTGATATTGCACACCTTTGCATCTATTGTCTTTTGTACAAATAGCTGTCAATCCATGCAAAACGAGTTTACAAAAAAAAGTGCAACAAAGAACAGGTTTCACGCACAAAGCGACCGAAGTTTCCCCATTGATGAAAAAAAGACACAGCCGGGCTATTGCCTGGATGTGTAAATAACACATAAAACGATTCATTGTTTGTTAAAAGCCGTGTGTCAAATACCGAAAAAGAACAAAGGGGAAAAACCAAAAAGTATCAGTGATTGTCAGCTAAAGTTTTCAGTGCTGTCAGTATCAGTGTTTCAAGTGGTTGCGTGAAATTTTAAACGAAATCCTTGCCGAGGTTTGAATTTAACAATATTTTAGAAAATCGTTTCTCCTAAGGATTATTTCGGTTATTCGTCGAGTGAAGCCAGGGGAGGCTATAAAACATTTAGCAGATTTAATCTTTCCTCTGGGCCTTGGCGACTGCGGGGATCTCATTTCCTCTTCAGAAGAGGTTTTGGTAAATGTTTAATGTCGCAACGATGTTAGTACGGAAATAAGACTACACGGTTTGTGTACAAGTGTCCAAGAGTTTTATGACTTCCTAAGAATTTCATTTGTTCGAAGGAATTTTCGTCGAGTAGCCTAAATCCATTCTTCGCTCGCATCATTGGACGTCCCTAAGTCTCCGCGATTGTGCTTCGATCGGGCGAGAAGTTCGAAAGTCGCCGGGGAGAGAAGCGAGTCCCCATTATTGGTTGTCATCTCAGCCTTCACGCTTTCTACACACCGCGATTTAATTAAAAGCCGTGAATTGACGAGCGAATCAAGACTCGCGAGGCCGTTGCCGGTGACGAACGCGAGCACAATTTAAAACTTGTTCATTTCTCAGGCTAAACTTAAAATCGAACTTATAATATAAAAGCGCAACGAACTTCTTTTAAACTCAATCGTCTCCTACTTTCCTAACTGTTAAGAGTATTGCGATACTTCCATTATACGCGATGGGAATATATTACAAGATAAAAGATGTCTTCTAAAAATTAAAATGCTAATGCAATTAAGAGTTGTAAATTTATTAAAGCCACTAATTAAACATAAATTATAATGAATATAAATGAATATCGAAGTTGTTCTAATTCGTGTGCTTCTCAACGATTCAATCAATCAAAATTGAAGTGATATAAAATGGATGTCAAGGTTTAGAAAATGAATTCAGAGTTTGTTCCTATTTTCGACTCGTATCATTACGCAACCTGTTTCACCGCTGGTCATGAAAATTTATGAAAATCTCGAACAGCTTTTCATCAGGCTTGCACAAGTGTTGAACGGTGTCGGGAAACTGTTTAAAAGGGCGAGAATATAGGTCGTTACCCACTTATTTTGCCAGGGTCGCAGCTGTCGCAGTCGAAGTCACCAGCGGTGGGAAGGTGAGCGTGGGAGCGAGGGACGGAGATAAAAAAGAATTCTTTGATAACTCGTGTAATGCACATTAGCGCAGTTTCCTTTTTATTTCTTTGAATACTTTCGTCGGATAATAGATTTCGCTCGCTATTCACAAAACTTCCCGAATCCCGTTCTGAACGGGATTTCCCCGCGCCACGGGGGAGAGAGCATTATGCCATAATTTCATTCTCTCAACAACGTTAATCGCTCGGTGGGGACAATAAACGAAACACGGTTATTAACTCTCCAGTGCATGCCGATACTAATTCCTCGCTTAGTTTCGAATCAAAGGAATACTCATAAAGCGGGAACTATTGAATTTGAGATGAATCACTCCGAAAATTTGGTGTTTCTTCATTTACTTTTTAAATATTTAGTAAATAGATTGAAATAATGGTTGAAATAGAATTTATACAAATATTAAGGGGATAAGATAGTCACGTGATTTAAGAAGTGGAAAGAATCTCCAATGTCTGACTTCGGATTAATTATTAACAATATTTAACTCAATTATGTAGATTTCATAAAATCAATGACGTTTCATGTAATTTTATCATATGAGTACGTGCATTTTATACTACGTAACAATGACATTCTACCTTATCGTGCAACTATTTGAGTCTATCCCCTTAATATATTTAAACAATATCTAAGAATTTGTTTTCTTATTAATATTTAATTTCTTCTAATTCAGTTTGCCTCATAATCGAATTCCATTAATTTCCATTTAGTATTAGGTAGATAAAAGAATATCATGTATTGTTCAGTGACTGACAGATGGGTTCTGTATTGTGTTTCAATAATACAAGCATACCGAGTTCGCGCTGTTCCTGGACGGGAAGCTTGTTACAGTTTCACTATCTCTACTACGTGGGTCTTGTTTCATGTTTAATTAACAAGATACTGTTATCCCTTCTGTATTATTTGCCTCTTTTCAAACCTGTCAGTAGTGTATTGTTCATTAATCAATCCTTTTTAAACACCAAAATTCGCAATGCATATATTTTTTATAAATAGAAATAGTCATAATTAATGCTGCAACCGAGTATCAATTTGACATTTCGTGTCATCAGAAAGATATTTATTTTCAACAAAAGTTCAATGTTTGCCTAAATATCGTACTGCTCTTGTTTGTGCTTGATAAAAAAATAAGTCTCTTCAGGTATAAAATGGCTGCTTAAAATTGCAATTAGATTAAAGAACGATATATGCATTTTATTTATTTAAGAGATATAAACATATTAAAATATGTTAAATTTTAAATAAAATTATTGTCGATCTGTTCGTGACACGAAATTGCAATACAAAATATCTAGAAACGTTTGATAAAAAGAATCATGCACTGTAGAGTTAACAAAATTGGGAATGGAAAGCAATGTACATAGATAATGATTCGGACAAATCCATTTTCATTTCGAAATCTCATTCAGCGTTCGGATCACATGCCGCCACTTCTGTTCGATTCGTGTGTTTTATACTGAAGCTACAATTTGCGATGTTAACACATTACTCTTTGGTTTATTACACAGAGTAGTCGGGGGTGTGTTCTCTCTAATCGGGGAACGTCTTCTCTAAAAATTATGTCGCTACGTAACGGAAGCCCAAATAGAAAATGTCTAGTTGTACGAACGCGACGACCAATGGTAACACATTATGACCGCGTGTGAGTATGTGTGTGTGTGTGTGTTTTTTTTTCATTTTCTCCCCCTCTTTTACATAGAAAAATAAAGGTCGCACGTCGAAAGGAACACTTGCGTTTAGAAAAATAAAAGCATTGTCACTTGGACAGTTAGCTGCCAGTAAAGCAAATTCTTGCCCGGATTCTTCGCATTCGCTTGGAATTTCCGAATTTCTTTCCGGCACGGAATTTCGTTTCCCAGCTCACTAATTCCAACAATTTAATTTACATGAGATATATGAGACAACTTATATCGACTTTCTATTGATATGTCTTTCTTTTACTCTTTTCAATTTAATAAACGAAATCTACTATGTCATCTTCCTGTTCCTCTTTGAACTGTTTCCTATCTAAAGGAAACAATGGAATTAATTAACAGCCGAAGCTGCGTTTGACCAATTGTTAAGATAACGTTTAAAAGGCTGACTCGACGTCATCGACAGCGCCCAATTGCTCCAAATACAATTCCCCTTTCGAATATCACGGTCAATTCCGTGGAATATCGACGCCGTCACGTTTCTCGACGATGGCTATTATCCTGGACACGATTCGAATGTAACGGATACGATTAATCGGAAATTCAAGCGAATCGGGGTGACCAATAACATTTAGTCGGGCCAGTGACAGGACTCGATCGAGTCCAACCATCTTTTTTCCAATTGTGACGAAGAGAATTCATTTCTAATCTCACAGTTATTTTTCTCACATTACTTAACCATCTTTCATACAAAATCAAATGTTCCTCCATAAACATTTTGCTATAATTACAATTGAAATAAACAAAGAATTAGTAAATTATTTCCAATTTCCATGAACAAGTGTCACAATTAAAAAGTTATCGAGTAACTGTCACTGACCTACGAAACATGTTCACGTTATCTCTTAAACGGTGCCGCTTGATCACCAAAAAAGGTCGTTATTATTTCTGCAATTACTCCTCGGGAACCTACACGATCTGCTGTTGACTATTGAACGATGACAATTACACAGTAATGATAATAATTAACAAACCGCTCTCTCGATTCGATTTTAGGGACATTAATTTCGAAGTCTGGTGTACACGTAAGCGACACATAAACATTCACGCACGCGTACACGATACGCGACAGGCGGGTCGCGTTCATTTACAAAAAACGACGAGATCGGCACTCCCTGCAGTGTACGTACTCTCTCGCACCTCTCTCTTGCACGCTCGCGAGAAGAGAAACGAAGAAAAACACCGGATACTTTCGTCGCCAACGTACGTCGTATAATATATTTACAGTCCTTCGTTAATTATTGCTATGGTACATTTATACAGTCTAAACGCGCGTACAGTAGGCCGTACGAATGAAAAGTATGAAGCGTTCTCGCGATGTTATACTCGCGTTTTATTCTACGCTGTTCTTTTTCTCCTCTCACGCTTATTTTTTAAATTTGCTTTGTGTTTTTTTTTGTTCTCTCTAGATAAAAATCGACTCGCTCTATGCGGCGGCAGGGCGGGAAGAAATGCGCGCGCCTCGTCACGCGGAATTCACGTTTTTATACTTGCGTACGTACATAAATATACATATGTATAGATACTCTGCGAACGACGCGCGCAAATTGTTGCTGATGGATCGTGTTGAATACGTTTTCTACCCACCATTATGTGGCTCGCTGTCGGTTTGTAATAAATCGTTCGTGTTTCATATCGTAATCGTATCTTTTTTTCTCTGGATTTTCTTGGAGCGTCGTACGAGGTGAGTTATTTAGTGCTGGAGCCTGGGAAAACGCGATTCTTTCTGAGATAGGAACGAAAATCACCAGGAATTATTGGCTCAAACAAATTTTGAAGCCTGTAAATAAGATTACAGT
>NW_017147346.1:375786-377701 GCF_001652005.2 Ceratina calcarata
GTTTTTATGTAAGGGTTCATACAACCTTAAACAGTCTCCTTTCATTTTGGAATTTCAAGCAGGCGGTAATCATAAGGCAGTTCATAGGTGATATCGAATTCGATACAGTGCAACTACTGCACGTAGGTTAATGTTCTTTCCTCAATAGATAAAAGTGAACAATGTTGGTGTCGTTGCCAATTCTCAGTTTTGATAACAATATCTGTTTGCTGTCGAACGTTAACACAGGATTTGTCCTATAATTCATGTGTAATATAATTAATAATTAAATAAATATTCCTTCTAATCCATATCAATTTTCATCGACTAAAGAAATCGCGATTTGTAATTTAAAATGGCTAATATTCTTAGGAAAATATAGTGATTGAAATGCTCGAGAATTACAAGTAATTAGGATATTAAATGAATATAAAAGTTCATTTAATGTATGTAGATTACTTTCCTGAAAATCGTAGAGACCATAAAATCGTGGGCAGAGCTGTTAGGGTTTATTAAAACACAGGTGACGTTGAAAATAGATTTAGTGTTAAACTAATGAATATCTTAATTAATTGACGAAGTACTACGTACGACAGGCTTCAGTACTAATTAATCTCATATACGAGTTACTTGGTAATATAATAATATATTCGATTTGATCTGTGTTACACTGTCTGAAAGCTATTTTATTTCCAGAGGGCGATTGAACGGTTGCATTTTTTCTTGATTTTAATGAACGTAGCTTAGCATGTTTCTTTCGCAACAATCTCATCGTTAATAAGTATTGCGTTACAGATAATACAGCTTTTGTTCTTTTCTAATTACATCTAGGTAGCACTGTTTGTTTTTTATTTATTTTTAACCTACGTTTACAGTTGACAACTTATTTACAGTATTAACGCGTTCCTCAAATATTCTTAACGCTGTTCTGCTGCCAGGATTTCACATACAAAAGAGACTAAAATATATTTATGATTGATATGACTCGATGTGTGAAATGTTCCTAAATTCTTTGGTTTACTCAGGATTCTTAAAATATGCATTTGAAAAATTGGAGTATTTCGAGTTTTTAATTCTTATACAATTTTCTATGTGTTCGAAGGTTTGGAGATTCACTTATCTTCAGTATATCAACCTAAAAATGGTACAAATATTATGATATCTTTATGTATATTACTGTGGGAGATCGATATTTGACAAATGTCAGCATAGTCGCTAATGGTTCGAATGTATAATAATTAATAATTTAACCAAATACGTCGATCTTTCACCGGAGAACGTTGACATCGTCTAATTTCGGTCTCTCACAGTAACATGTACACTACAAGAAAAATGATTAATGAAACAGAGGAATAATAAATAATTCGAGATGAAACAGTACACTGGCACAGTAAATAATAACAATTATCACGAAACATTCTCGCTTTCTCTTCACGCAACAGCATAAACGTTTATCAGAATTTAACCAAAATTCCTCCAATTTGTTGTACACCGATGGAACCATAAACGTGAATCGTAAACGGTGACTGGCGAACGAACAGCGTTGGGGAATCTCGTTTTAACCAGCCGATCCGTAAAGCCTTAAACGTTTACGGGGCCACGGGACGCGACGCGTTTCCGGCACGTGGTACCTGCAACGAAATTTACAATTTCGCCACGTGCCAGCGAAAGACGTGTGTATGCAGAATACTTGTCATTAAACCCTCCCACCCCCCGCTTTCCGTTCGTCGCGGACGCTGCGCTATGCCGTACCGTTGCCGATGCTCGCGTCGAGGTGCGATTGCTCGGCCACCGGATTCGTTCACCTCCTCGTAAGCTTCCGCTTGGCTCAGGCGAATCCTTCGAACCGCTCTATAATTTCTACAGTTAATTTAACATGAAACCGAAACAGGAATACGTGATCTTCAAATATCAAGAGGGAAGGAAACATCTTTCT
>NW_017147346.1:378820-384301 GCF_001652005.2 Ceratina calcarata
ATTTCGTATACCTTACCGACTCATTCGATAAAAATACATATAAAATTTGAAGATACAACAGTAGAAATATAATGGAATTCAAAGAGAAGCAGAGGATTGATTCACGTGGAATGAGAGCTTTGCAAGATGTATGATCATTTATATTAGATTAATTAAAAAAAGTTATGATAAATGTTTCTCTCTCCTTATTCACAACAGTATACTTCTAATCACTCTTTATGAGAATAGTTTTATATTTCCCGTTAACAATCACTTCCTCCAATTTCTCGGCCGTATAAACATCAAAGAATCTCTTCAACGAACCTTGCGACGTGTCGTCAAATTTATTTTTAGCTATCCGGCCATCGAAGGATTCGAGCTGAACAGACTTTCGTCCGGCATTGGACAAGTTCCGACCACAAGCTTAATTAAAATGTGTGGGTTTGTCCGATGATTCGGGACACGAAGCATGCTCGACGCGACTGTTCACGGGGGTTTCTCACGCTAGACAAACTGCGACGGTGTCTTCCAACAACTGGCGCAGCACGGAAGGGCGCTTTTCAGCGTGTCCTTGAAGGCCTCGCGGAAGTCGCGGTTGAAATACGCGTAGATCAGCGGGTTCAGGGCGCTGTTGAAGTAGCCTATCCAAAATAGGACGGACACCACCGTGTCTGGACAGTAACACGCCTCGCGGCACAGTGACGTTGTCAGGTACCTGAAAAATTAAGAATTATTTAATTTAGTTAGATTCCAATATTGATTTTGTATGCAAGAATTAAATTCATTTATGTTATATTCTAAACTAGCATCCCTCGTTCGACCGCACTAATTATATTACGTTACGGAATTTTATGCAAAGTAGAATATTTATAGTAATTATTTGAAGGATCTGTTTTAAATAACAGTTTCTTTTATCATTTAAATATTGCCATCTGCACTTTGCTTTAGAACAGGCTCATAGGCAATCTCCCTCCTCATCTCTGCTATTATCGTTTCCGAAATTCGCCATCAATACTCTCAGCACGTCGCGATGCTAATCATTTATAATTTCGCGTTTACACACTTTACATCTCTTTGTCCTAATCAAAGATAATTCTTAATTATTTACAATAACCTACTCGCCTTATTGCTCATTAATTTTCACATCTATATATGTTAATACTATTATACTAATTCCCAACTGGTTACGTATAATGATCGACGATTATGTCTAAAAACTTTAAGCGTTACTGTCATCGTATTTCCTGATAAAAGCCCGTTATCAACAACTTCCTTGTTTCTCTGTTAATTGTTGCCAACTGTTACGAAGGAACGCATCTCATATTTCGTATCGAATTTCTAGCCGTGCAGTCTTTTAATTCATTTCGACAGAACGCCAACTGGGGCCTGGGGAAATGGGAGTAGAATCGTGTTCGCGCTGGAACACCATGTCCTGTCGTTTTAATTAAAAAATTGTCCACGAGTGCATACGAAGTGTTGGTCCACTCATGACCAAACGAGAATTCACGTTCCCCTGTTGGGTATCAAATAATAGTAAATAAATAGACTAATACGAAGTTAGTAAAAATGAAGAATACTAGTGAAAAAACATTCTTCCAGTACAGAGAATATTCCTTGCATAAATTATTCATTTAGCATGGATATTATTAAACAATTTCTAAAACAAGAAAAATGGGATTAAAGATGCAATACATATATGTTGTGGAATGGTGAAGGTAGAGGGAATATGGAACTATTAAAGAAGAGATGAAAGGAGAAGAGTGCGAAGGAGGATAGTACGATTTCGGGTAAGGAAATGAAATAAAAGAGTTAAAATATTGGGAGAATAGCGATAAAAAAGTGTGTAGGGAATGTGGGTAGCAGGTGGGAACATGGGAACACGTGTTGGGGGATGTTTCGGAGAAATTGGGGAAAAATAGGTATAGCAGGGAAGAGCAAGAAAAAGTTTTAGGAGAGAAAAGAAAGGGAGAAGAGTGGGTGATAAGATGGGAAGAGAGTGCTACGGAAAGGGATAACGAAAATAGGAACCGGTTACTAAGGGAGGCGAGGGAGGTAAAAGAAAGGTACGGACCAAAGACATAATGTAATAAGAGAAAAGAAGGGAGAGAGACAATGAGAAGGAAAGTATTGTGAAAGGAAGTGCGTGGCTACAAGGAGATTGACAAAGTGATAAGGTTGGAATGGTACAGAGGGGTGGAGGGTATGACAAAGAGAGAAAGAAGTGAAATGGTTGAGAAAAAAAAAAGAAACGCCGGAAGTCTACAGAAGGGGGAAGATTTATGAGTAGAAAATAAATGACAGTTTTGTATACTAGATAGTGACAGAATATACTTATGTACTCTCTCACTCTCACGTGCATTGTAAATAATTTTTGTAAGACAGTATGTAGGAGTAGTGAGTAAAATAGTATGTAAGAGTACTTAGTAAGATAGTATGTACGAATAATTAGTGAGATAGTTGTAAGATAATTGCAAGGATTATAAAGTCATGTAACTATTAATTATAAACTGATATTTTATATTCAATATCATTAAGGATAATTAAGAAGTGGATAATTAATTATCAAGTGACGTAAATGGGAAATTTCAATAAGAAGATCAATGACAGAAATAATAAAGATATACAGGATGTTCCAGAAAAAGTGAGCCGAAGAGAGGTGATTCTGTAAGTGTTTCTGAGCAACAATTTTTTTTGCCAAAATGCGAAGTGCGGCATAGTTTTTGAATTATTAATGAAAAACACTGACCAATAAGAGTGCCAAACCAATATTTATTCCACGAGTTTTGTATAATGATCGAATTCTGACGTTAAATAGCAGTATATTTACACTTTCGCTTTATCTCTATTTCCGGTTTATGGACCATTCACATTACCGTAACGTAGCCGTGCCGTAAAAAAAATCTTGCGTGGTGCGAGTCTGTGTGATTCTTAAGGCGGAGGCATCTCTTGAACTCAAAATTTCGCTGAACATCCCGTAAGATTTTTGTTAATTAGGCGTACTTTTATGCAGTTAATCAGAAATCATCACTAAGGTGTCCAGTCAGTCCGTGGAGGGTCACTAAGAAAAACGAAATTCGTCTTGCTTCATAAATATTGCATGTACTTTGCTCATATTAAAACATATTTTTCAAAGCCAGAGTTTTCATGAAAATTGTCGCCCGTATTTACATTGAAACTCGAGGTCTGTTGAGAACTGGGGAACTGCTAACCCGGCACGGGCGTCTTGTTATTCTTGAAAAATAGAAAGAATAAGGAGTCGCGATTTTCTCGGGGAACATCGTGGCGCGTATCGCTTAGTCAAGCAAATAGTTGGACCGACGAGTCGCGACGCGGGGTAAACTCTCGACAAACTCGCGAGGGATGCGCATCCTCGGCTTTGCATTAATAAAACATGCGGCTTGCTCAGCATTCGCGAGTATTCAACAGACTCTGGAAACTTGGCCGTATAGGCGGAACGAAACGCTGCACTGCCGCCCCGTATCACGCGGTAGCTTCCGGTGTCGAGATTTCCTACGTGGATGAAAACACGATGCGAGATAAGCAGGAAAGTGTTAAGTAGGAGAGGTGCAACATAGACATTGCAAAATACAATGTGATAATATAAAACGATTAAAATTTGTAATCACGTCAAAACAAAGAATTAATGATCGAAAATAAATGATAGAAAGATATTTTAATTATTTAAATCAGGGGTGACGAGCTTCTTCCACGCTGTGACTTTCAACGCCTACTTTTGACTCAGCTGTTTCCAGTTGTCAGCTGTTTCCTCGACTAATGAAGCATTAGGTAAGCGATAGGTAATTTATATCTGAATTTTTTCACAATTTCTAATCACCTGCAACTTACAATATTAAAATTTGAAAAAATTCTCACACGAACTATTCGTTTAATAGTACATCTCTGAATTATTTCAGAATTCCTGCTACGTTGGTATCGGAGAAAGGAATAAAAGCATGTAGCATTAATTACGTTTCATTATTCCAGAATTTGAGAACTTCAGGAATTTTTATTTGATAAAAAAAAATAATGAACGGACGAATATGAAAAAGTTCTCAATGTACAGCTCGTATAGTATTATGTCTTTGATTGTTCCAGAATTTTATTCGAAGAAAAAATGTCGAGAATTGTATTACAAGGAATACCACTTCAAATCTGAGCAATCTTCGGGAATTTTTATTTATTATTGTGTATGGAAAAATTTGAAAAAATTCTTATATATATTACAAATATTTATAGTAGTACATTAAACTTTTTCTGAATTTTTGCTACATTCATACTGCAAGCATTAAATATTCCAAGATAGTCTCAGTTAAGAGCATGGGCCTTCGATTCGAATCGTCTCACAGGATTACGTTTATTCTCGAGAAAGAGACAGAGCTATACACATACACGTCAGTAGGCTCATCGCTGATAAGCTGCAGTGGGGATCGTCTAACATAGCACGAGAATTAGAGAAATGCTCGTCGCCCCTAACTTAAATATTTGATTATACTTTGAAAAGGGGTTTGCATCAATTCTTGGGTGTTGCACTTAAGATGGATTCATCAATGAACATGAATGCAATAACATACGAGTACAAAATTTACATACTATCTTCAGGATAATGTCATATGTAAGGAATGAATAAAGATTAACTGAAAAACTGCACATTGTGCACCGTACAATGAGCAAACGCAAACGCACGCGCAATAGCGACTGCATAGAACAGAAGATTGCACAGGGCCATGGATATAGGAATCCCATATCCATGCACAGGGAGCTAATGTGTGTGTATTGCACGATGGTATATTGAAAGAGCAAACCCTTTCATAGTTTCTAACCTACTTTAATAAAATTTATCTTAAACCAATTAATGGAAAGCAACTTAACAATCGAAGATAATGATCGTTTGCGTAACATCGTCAGGGCAAAAGAATGAACTGAAATGAAAGGCATTAACGAGGATTATGGTTGCCGGAGTATTCAAATAAAAATTGGAGCACTTATGTAAAATGTACTATCGTTACCGCTTACCAAAGGAAAAATGGCAGCCAACAAAGGAGGAACGCGCCCATTATTATGCCGAGCGTCCTCGCGGCTTTGTGCTCGGCCCTCCAACTCTTCGTTTGTTGTCGTATCGAAGTGCCTGAACAGAAAAAGATGTAAATTTAGATTAACTGCCACGCCCTTAGCTTCATTGACCGTCATTTTATAATCACATCTTGCAAAGCTAGAAAATATGCATTAATGCCTGGAGTCATTTCGCCTAGTGACCCCTCAAGGGAGTGACGCCTACATGAAAGTGTCTAAACCGGAAGTTCCATGTTCAGAATGCGAATTATCAGAATTAATAGATGAATATGACATATGGTCACTGTCAATACGTCAGTGAAACAAAAATTAACATTTTTAATGTTCTTTTAGGAATAAAAATGTCGATAATAATTACATTATTTTTTATAAATATTTATAATAACTCAATGAATTATTTATAATGATCGATTCCTGACGTCAGGCAGACAC
>NW_017147346.1:384400-386324 GCF_001652005.2 Ceratina calcarata
CTAACTTCAGCCTTCATGAAGAATCTGCTTAAATAACAAATTATAAATTAGGATAAAAATTATTGAATTGTTTGAAATAAATAGAAAAAAAGCATACGAAAAGACAAAGTTAAGTAAATCTGTGAATCGTATTCATTTTTGTATTGATATTCGTATTTTGTCTTTCTTATATGTAAAATCGTATCAACTTCAGGGTTACTAGTAATTATTAAAATGTATAATTGCCCGATATGGTTGAGAATTATCGTCGACTTAAAAATACCACTTGTTTGCAATCTTTCATAATTCAGCAAATCCAATGTTCTTGCAGAAAGCTAACAGGAAGTGCTGGTATATTGTTAAATTGATTGCTTCAGCGAGATCGTACATAATGTTTCGTCTCCTCCGTTGGTCATATCTCGAGCATGACGTGATTTATGCGTACAGGTGTATTACATATTTCACACAACTTGGCAGGTAGTACTAAGAATATTCACAAGCGTGAAAACATAATTTATTCAGATTTAATTCAGGTCTATTTCCACTTGTCGTTTTACACCGAATTTAGCTTTCATTTAAAAATCATAAGAATTGTCAATTGCAAATTGTAATAATTATATAAAACAAAGGGCTTACATTTATTGTAGGTAAATTCGTGTGCATTGTCAGACTACCATTGTTCGACATTTTCATTTCCATTTAATTCCCACAGCAGATTGTTCGCATTTAGCGTTGGCAGAGGAAACGAGGAAATATTAATATAGAACCGCATGAATGCGCGCAGTCGGAAAGAATTTTTGTAACCGTCGATTGGACCGATATACGCATACTGACTTTAGGAACAACCTGTATGTGTTAATTGTTTGACTACCTGTGAAATATGATTCCAGTTTTTCGTTTAACAACGACAGTTTCTATTTGCAGTATCGTTTTTGCAAATAACGATTATACCTGCGTTCATTCCCGATTGAAGTTATTTTAACGTTTATCAATCAATGTTAATCAAGCTACTTTTTATTCCCATCGATTTTTCGATACGTGCTCTAATTACGAAGCCAATATTTAACGCGAGAGGAATTGGTACATGTACATTCACTAATTTTTTAATTATCGTTTTTGGTATTCTTTGCGTCACTGCTTTTTTATAAGAAATAATTTATGCAAAGTCATTTTATGATTTAATCGCAATAATTATTACATTTCGTTTTGAAGCTTCCTTTGTTTTTATAGTAGATTATAATGAAATTCATACATAAACACACGATATAATAATTACTGTGATAAATTTTTATATCATTATTATTTGTTTATGTAAAATCATAATGATTCCTGAAGATAAGATTGGAAGTAATTAATTCAATCTAATGAGTGTATAACTACTATAATTTAAATGATAATACTTGTATTTATTTCATATTATTTCATTTATTATATTACAAGCATTGTAATTTAAATTATAGTAGTTATACACTCATTAGATTGAATGAATTACTTCCAATCTTATAGTAAGAGTAATTTAAATTACTATGCTTATGTGAATATTTTCGATTTAAGGTTTTATCGAAGGAGCATTATTTCACTTTCGATTGACATTATTTATTTTTATTGAAATTAATTGCTTACTAGTATTTTGGAATTCTTGTCAATTATTTACTATCTATCTATTCTTAGAGAACAAAGAGGATCAGCAATTATAGTTGTGAGAATTCATATCTTTTACATAAAGCGTAAAAATCTTTATACAGGGTGAGTCTTGTGAATGACGTGATCAAGTAACTCGTAAGTTATTCATTGTACGAATGTTTCAAACGAAAGTTGCACAATATTCAGGGGGACACACAGTTCTCTAATCCTTTTTTTGTTACCTTGATATTAAGGATCACTGCCAATATTTTAAATGGAATATCTAATAGTTTTTTCAAATTCGGATTAACTGAAAATTGTT
>NW_017147347.1:0-1744 GCF_001652005.2 Ceratina calcarata
GTCTACGTGGTTCATCGATTTAAGATTTTGTTCCTAATTTGAAAGCAATCTTCAATTTTACAATTTACCTAAGAATTACTTTAAATCTTGTAACTTCAGTGAACTCTGAATTTTATTATTCTGCTGGGAATATAAAAACACTTAATAAATACTACTTTGTATGAAACACGAGGAAGGAACAACTTGCATATTTAGAAAGAGTCTTCAATGATACACGCTTGCCGGAATAAATTATTTATACGATCTTCCACACGAGTTCATCGAACTGTTCAATGATAATTCGCAGACTGACTATTGCCTCATCTCGTTTCGATGAGTGAAAGAAGCTGAATAAATCGTGATTTCGATATGTCACGTTTCCGATTCGGCAGCCCCTTTCATGCCGCTTATGTCGCTTCGAAAGTCCCTGGAGAAGCTAGCAGAGGGAAATACGGCAAAGCCTCGTGCATACATGTTTGCGTTCTATATACGTATTATACGTGTATATACATATACGTCCGCGCGGGTATACAGTGCGTACATACTATTTGCTGCTCTCCCTAAGCTTGAAGACACTTTCTTATCCATCGTGACGTTTGACGTAAGGTGACAGAATATTTTCAATATATTCCAAATCGAATATTCCCAAAATTGTTAAGAATAAAGCTGTATTGAATTCAATAACAATGAAGTTACATTTTACTTCGACTGCATAATTATCAGTAGATTTTTATGCACAATAAAATATCTCTGATGTCAATTTAAAAAGTATTCCTTTCATCATTTAAATCTTATAATACTTTCGATATTTCATATATTCTTTTATATTTTCTGCGCACCCAGTTTTTCAATATATGCATAAAAGCAGTTCGATTAAAAGTGTTGGATGAATCTATGAGATAACATTTTTCTTAAACAAAGTTTACCGTTAAATTTTATTTAGTNTTATTAAACATTTTATGTGACCGATTAGCCACTCGTTGGTTACATCACGATTTCGGAAACGGTCTGTATTCTCGAATGATTCAGATTGCCCGAGCCACCGTGCAAAGGATTGGAGCATTTTTTAAACGATGTAAAAATAAATCCGGGTGGAAAATTATTACGGCAACTTCAATAAATTCGAATGATCTTGAGTACTTTCGCTTAATTAAACTTTAATATTAAGCTTCTCATTGTCCTGTCTGAATCGATGAAACAGCCCCGCCGGTTATTACGAGTTCGTTCGAGAGAAAACTCGTAAGTTCTTCATCCCGTTGCGAAAAGGATCCGGGCGCGCGCAAGAGTTCTCTCGGTTAATACTGGTTGAAAAGTTTGCGAATACAAGCGTGACGCGAGAAGCCGCGGAAGTTTTAATCCTTTGTGATGAGATGAGCGTAAGTAGGAATTAGAGTAGTAGGATATCGAGCATTTTTTTAACGATCCACCCTCTTCGAACGTGTACCGCGTGTATCGCTTAATCTGGCGAATTCTCTCGCAAACGACCGGCCCGACGACTTAATGAAATTTAACCTTGTCCAATTCGGTCGTGGTACGTGGTTTCGTCTACGGCTTCGCAGTTCTGTCCCGGAATTTCAGCCTTAAATCCTGCACTTACTCTAAAAGACAAATTTCGTGGACCATCCCGAGAAACGGCGGGTTTCAGTAATCCCTCTTGTAATTGAGATCGTGTAACGCGGTGACGAAAGCAGGATCTTGCTAGACTGTACGCCCCTCGTTACATGTACTTTCATTCCTAAATTATTTTTTAGTAACGAATTTTATT
>NW_017147348.1:0-289 GCF_001652005.2 Ceratina calcarata
GTAGTTGACAATGAATTGAATTATTTTAATTAATAAATTAATTAGGATGGAAATTAGTTTTGAATTATACAATTCGCATTGTCACATTATGTGATCTCAAGTTCCACTATTCTTGCTGTTTTTACTTATGTTAACTTTAAGTAAAGAAGCCAGACATGGCCAACTCATTTCTCCCTACTCTAATAGTTCTCCCCACCTCACGCAGTCACAGATTATCATATACACTCATACTACTTAACCCCTTGAACGGAAATGACGAGTCCAGCTCGTCATAAACTTTCCTCTTTTT
>NW_017147349.1:0-289 GCF_001652005.2 Ceratina calcarata
AATTGAAAGGCCTTAAATAGGCTGTATAATGGTAATCAGCTGGCAAAGGTGAGGATGGATAAAATAATACCCCGTTTTGCCCTAATTTATCCTGGAAATAAGAAGTGTGTCGAAATAAAGAATATCACTTTTATACTTGTTTTCGCATTTAAAAACATTTTCTATAAGTTCTGTACTGGAAAAATCTTTGAATCCGATCTTCGTAAAACCGAAAGTTCAAATTAATGAAGTAATATATTAAATGTTATATGAAACATCGTGTGATGCAAGCTTGGACAATGTTCAAACA
>NW_017147350.1:0-289 GCF_001652005.2 Ceratina calcarata
ATACAGTACTACTTTTTACTGACTCTTTGAATTTACTTAACCTACGTCAGAAATCTTAATGCCTTATTCTGCGAACCCTACGGAAGTAATTCTTATCGTACGATCCCGAAACAAAGTGAAACGAGTATGGAACGTGTCCCGCGCGTGATCTGCTCGTGCCGGAACATTACCACGTGCTCGAGATCCGGTTTGGGTAAAATTGAATTCGTGGTTAAACACCATCTGTTTAGACCAAAAAAAAAAGCGTACGGTACGCGTTGTCGAAATTTATGTTCCACGTTAAAAGACC
>NW_017147351.1:0-289 GCF_001652005.2 Ceratina calcarata
TCGTCTTAGCCGGTTGTAATCTGAATTTCGCGACTCTACTTTTGTCTTTCGCTGCATTTTCTATTCTCCTTCCAGGACAATCACCCCGGTGGTAGGTTGTTTGTAGTCCATAAAGACGGCTACAGATCTATGCAACATCGGCCGCGCACGAACGCGCAAAGTTTGCGAAGCCAAAACACGTACAGACTAGGCGAATGCGTGGCGCGCGGCGCGCAAAATCGACTTGAAAAGGTTGATTTTTACGACCGGGCGCGCACGGAACCCAAGTTTCGTTCGTGCGCGGCAGGTT
>NW_017147352.1:0-289 GCF_001652005.2 Ceratina calcarata
ATAATAAGAAGAATAAACATATACAGAAACAAATATGTATTTTATTTATTGATTACAAACGGCTTACTTTAATTTTATCAAATAATAAGAAGAATAAACATATACAGAAATAAATATGTATTTTATTTATTGATTATGAATGACTTACTTTAATTTTATAAAATAATAAGAAGAAAAAACATTTACAGTGTTTAAAAAAGTACCAAGGTAATTTTCAAACCGTCTCTCTGATTGAATTTTAATATCGTCCGGAATAATAATATTCTCGGGACCGTATTGAGGTCTCGAG
>NW_017147353.1:0-289 GCF_001652005.2 Ceratina calcarata
AAGATAAATGAAATCGTCTTTAAAAATTGAGCTCAATGGTACAAAAAAGATGTATACCGTTCCATTTGAAAGAATCAACTTGACCATCGTATATCATTAACATAATAACGTACAAAAAATTGGTTTCCATCAAAAGACGCATTGCCTCTAACCGTGCAAATTTCGTATAACTTTGGACTAAATTTGGACTAAATTTGGACTATCCCGCATAAGATTCAAAATAAATGTTTGTCCACTATTACCGCGGGCACTTTGTGTATTATAAAAAGAGATGAATGCTGCACATTGC
>NW_017147354.1:0-289 GCF_001652005.2 Ceratina calcarata
AAATATAAAAGAGGAATTGAGAGTAGATATTTCACACTTAAGACCAGATATTGAAAATAATACACCCTTTTGTTGGATTAGGATTCTCATGAGTGCGATCCTGGATCGATGGTTGCAAAAGTGATGCCATCTAAAATGAGTCTAAAGTGCAAAATACCGCCCTTCGGGAACGTGGCTTCGCGTCGTAGTATTTCTACTTACATTAGAATTTATTTGCTTTGGACTAATGTAGATCTAAGACTCATTAAGATTATTTTCCTCTACCTGAACGATCCATAATCCTCAATAC
>NW_017147355.1:0-289 GCF_001652005.2 Ceratina calcarata
ACCTGTCAATGATTGAATACACCAAGTAGTCTTATAGTTAACCTAACTATTTTAACATGCTCTCTATAATTTATTCTATCTTATCATAACATAACATGAATCCAAGCGATTGACAATTTAAATTACGCGCCTATTTTACAAAAATGCGTCATTACCTCTACCTGCCAATACCTTAATGGATACCTTTCTATTGGCTCCTATATAGCCAATACGATTTAATGGTTCCTATGCGCATGAGCATACTATCCGTATTGGGCATCAACATGACGTAGATCACTGATCTACCAAT
>NW_017147356.1:0-289 GCF_001652005.2 Ceratina calcarata
AGTCCTAGTCCCACCAACAGTCAACAAGTCACGGTAAGTAACTCTGACCCTTCCTTCTGTTCCCCAAACCGTTCTAAAGATCGCCTTTCTGGAATTACTGAACGTGAATAGTGATTTAGAAAAGTATAAACTTAAAGTTTTAAAAAATATGTCGAATTCATATTGAAATTACCTGAGCAACAGTAAATCCTTTTAATGAATCCTGAGTACTATGGAAAAAATACTTTTACATTTACAATCGTTGTTCAATCGCGGAACTACAATTCCTATATATAATATAATCTATATA
>NW_017147357.1:0-289 GCF_001652005.2 Ceratina calcarata
CCCAATACATCCTCGGTTAGGTAAAACTATCATTAATTAATTGACCACAATCCTTTAGGTAAGGTGAACTGATTCCCATCATATTAGGTCAGGTGCATACCTTGGTTAAGCAGAGAAACATTTCACAATCAGTTATTCATACAAAATTCTCCCGGTAAGATATACATCACCCCTTCAAGAAGAAGAAATCGTTGACAAACCAATAATTCCAATTTCTAAGGTAAGAACCTTTTTCTTACCGATTCAAGGTGAATTGCACACTCTTTAACAAGGAAAAGGGAGATCACTA
>NW_017147358.1:0-672 GCF_001652005.2 Ceratina calcarata
TTTGGGCAATATAGGTATATACTAAGTTTCAGTCTTTCTAGTGTTAAGAGAGGTACAAAATTATTCTTCTCTCTTCTCATTGCCACTCTAACTTTTTCTTACTGCCTTTCCAAAATCTTCCTTTAGTCTTTCCCTCCACTTTCTGAGACAGATCAATTGTTATGAGAGAACGTTTCGATACTTGGATTCGAACAATATAGAAATCTGTGAGATGGCAGGGAAACGATTTGGATGGAAGATGAGTGCAACCGATGGGAAAAAGATCTCCATCCTTCGCGGAATCTTGTATCGAATAAATTATGGACGAGATCCCGGGCTCAGGTGCTCGAACGAGAATTTCGCGACTCGGAAAGTTTCCTCGGCAACTCCTGGCCGTCTAGTTCATCACACACATTCTATGGATTACGAGGAAACTTTCGAGCCGTATATCTCCTTTTTCAAGGATCCAGAGAGGCTTGGAACATCGTTAGAGCCAGTCTCGAGAGTTTCATAAAAGATTCTTGATCGTCCGATAAAATATTTCACCGCCTACGCAATACGCGAGTCTCAATTATTTAAAACTGTACGATATTAATGCTCCACGACGTTTTTAGTGTCTATGTCGTTTCCTCAAAAGCTTAACGTTGTACGAGCCGTAAGATCTCTGCCAAAAGTTTAAGACATGTAATTAAA
>NW_017147358.1:938-1953 GCF_001652005.2 Ceratina calcarata
GTAAAGAAAAGCATAATTCGTCACACATTGCAGTGTCGTATCATTTACACGTAATTCGCGTTGAACTCCGCCGTACAGAGAAGCAGCTCCACGCAAAATTCAGCCGTGCCTAAGAAGTTAATCAAGGAGCGTTGATATTCGTAATTATGAGTATTGTCAATTGACACAGGGGCGGGATCGATAGATATAGCTAACCATCATGGCGACGCGAGGCCAGGAATTATACTCGTGGTCCCGAGTTTAGGACCGGATACACTTCAAACTCTAAATAAACCGTAACAGTAAGCAAGTAGAAATCGGCGATCGGAAAAAAGTGAACGATTTACACCTCGTAATATCTCGCTAACGGTGCCGGTAATTAGCGCGCCTCCTCGCATAACGGAGGAGACGAGTCCGTCGAGGTAACTCGATAATTTCCTTCGTGGACAGTTCGACGCGCTTCATTCTCAGCGCAAATACGAATCGTAATTCAGATTCAAAATCGATTTGGACATGGGAACGTTTCCCTGAAAAGAATCTCTCGTCTCGGTTTCGAAGCGTGAACAGAAACGAAGACCACCGTACGTGACGCTATTTCCGTGAAACGGGACCTCCTCTCCGCGGTCGTTCGAGAGTACGGAATTTGACAGAGACGAAGCTCCAGATATGACGGATAAGAGGGTGGAGCGATGGAAAATGGCTTGGCTGGCACAGAACAAATTGTTCGACGTAACCGAGAGGAAGTTTAGACCGAACGAACCCGTGCCAATGCCAATTGTCGTCGGTTTGAACGATGGTTCCAGCATTTATCACTCAGGTCGAGGCTACGGTGATCGGCTCCTAGTCGTCGATCATGCCTCCAATCCTGTTGCTCCACGCAAATTATTATTTTCCAACGAGATTTCCTATATGTTTTGTTTTCGTAGTTTGTACAGCTAGTAACAACGAAATTGAGTCAGCTACGTGCATGTGTTAGTCTACCACCTCTCTTAAGCTAGCAGGACCAAATCAGCAGAATCACATCGGACCTAGTGGA
>NW_017147359.1:0-289 GCF_001652005.2 Ceratina calcarata
AGACCACTTTAAATCCACTCACTTCCGCGATTCTGAAGGACGTTACGTCGTTAGACTACCCTTTAGAAAATCAACAGAGCTATTGGGAGATTCTAAAGCTAAAGCTTTACGCATGCTGTCTCGATTATTGAAGAAATTTCAAACTGATTCAATTCTTCAACAGGCTTATACAATGTTTCTAAGTGAATATGAAACATTAAATCACATGCTACCTGTCGACAAGTCTAATGAAGATAAACACTCTTATTATTTACCTCACCATGGAGTCATACGAGAAAGTAGTGTTTCC
>NW_017147360.1:0-289 GCF_001652005.2 Ceratina calcarata
AAATAATAATTCACATTTTTACTGATCTATAAAAACTATAGATACAATATAGATATATTACTGCAAATAGCTAAATATTGAATAAATGAGAAGATTTTATTCTTCATTTTTGACGTCACACTTTTCAGTAGGTAGGAAGGAGGTGTATAAGAATGTAATAAAAATGTATACCTTCTTGATATTAAATTAATTGAACACACAGATGGTCGTGTGGTATGGCACATTCGAAATAATAAGGGTTTACTTTCTTTTATTTGGATATCCAGTGTCTACTTCTTAGGGGTTCCGG
>NW_017147361.1:0-289 GCF_001652005.2 Ceratina calcarata
CAGCCAAATCTGCAAATGGCAGGATTTCGGTAGGCCTACTGCAGGATCTAATGGACTGCAGACTGGTCGCAATTTGCCGCCAGATGCTGGTGCCAAGCATGGACCTAAATGATGGTGCATTGCATAGTCGAGAGGTAGGGTTCTCAAGAGCGGAAGGTGAAAACAGCTGTTTGAGCCAGTGATGTAAGATTTGCGGATGTGGGGGTCGCGCTTAAGGTTTTAATGAGTCCCACGCAAAGTTTAACGATATGTATATATATTTAACGTTACAATACTTGAGATCACATGA
>NW_017147362.1:0-289 GCF_001652005.2 Ceratina calcarata
TTGATATGCGCTAGCAAGATCTAATTTCGTGAATTTTGCTGCTCTCGACATCTGAGTCGCTAAATCAATAATGCGCGGAATCGGGTGCCTGTTACAGTCTAAGTCTTTATTTATGGTATCTTTAAAATCCCCGCATATTCTTAACTCACCGTTAGCTTTGGGTACCGGTACGATGGGAGTTGCCCAATCGCTCGTAGTCACTTGTTCTAGTATTCTTGCTTCTACGAGTCTGTTCAATTCTTTTTCAATTTTGGTACGTAATGCGTATGGCACTGGTCTTGGCTTACGA
>NW_017147363.1:0-289 GCF_001652005.2 Ceratina calcarata
AGGATAGGGAACGTTTAAACAATGGTTGGAGGATTGCGATGAACTAGCGAGAGGACAATGTTCGATTAGGGAAGTATTAAATAGAAAAGGGGATGAACGTGTGGTAAATTGGTTGAGAATGCTGAACAAGAAATTAGAAGAGAGAACGACAAGGCTTACGAAAATATTTATGTATTTGGGTGCAATATGGTTGAATGAATGTGATTTTACGCCAAAGAAAGGTTATGTTTTATTTAGTCTGTATCTAATCTGTTTAAGTTGTACCTTATAATGTTTATTTCTATTCATG
>NW_017147365.1:0-289 GCF_001652005.2 Ceratina calcarata
CCGTGTATTTATTGCATTTGTTACGTAATCCTTCATCACTTTGAACTTCGAAGTCTATGAACCAGTTAGGTCTATCACATCGATATCTGTGATATATCATCACTGTGATATATTCTTCATTATTCTGTGTATTCAATAATTTTTGGATTTTCGTCGTCCAGGTATATGCCGTATCCCGCTTCCACGAATTTTCTGAGTGAAAGCAGGTTCTCAGATACACTGGACGCACAAATTACGTTTGATAAGTGAGTGCTATTTCTTCCTGAGTTTAAAAACAGGTTTCCTTTGC
>NW_017147366.1:0-289 GCF_001652005.2 Ceratina calcarata
CATAAATATAATAATAATAAGTTATATTATTGTTAAATATTATACAGAATAGATGTAGTAAATTATAAAAATTTTATTAGGTCACTTGAAGATAATTTTTGTTTCTAAATGTCCCGACAGTAAAAAAGTATTTAATTGTTTCCTATTGCAAAAATAATATTTTTGTAGGATGTTTAGTATACATGAAATAAAGAAATAACGATTGGGAACATAATAATGTAAAGAAAAGAGCAAGAATTGCAGTATAATATATTATAAGAAGACATGATAGCAATGATAAGATATATTC
>NW_017147367.1:0-289 GCF_001652005.2 Ceratina calcarata
TTGATAGAACGTAGGAGCAACAATCTTAGTGTGTTAAAATTTTTAAGAGTGACAAGGATCGTGCGGTGGATTACGGAGTTCCTTCCCTGGACAAAAGGTCAGCTATGGCCTACCTGCGAGCGGCAAAGACACTGACCCATTGACCGTGGCCAATCGTTAGCAAGTGCACTTGCGAATGAATGAGTAAGTCTAAATCTCTACAGTTTTTACATTTTCTGTTTAATTCAATATTCGATGCGACTTGTTAATTCTTCATTTATCCTATCATCATCCATCAATTATCAACAAT
>NW_017147368.1:0-289 GCF_001652005.2 Ceratina calcarata
TTCTGGTGGAAAAACATCGTGGCTCACGATGTTTCGAAATCCTGATCGGGTTGACTAGGAACTACGGGTTCGGCCATAAAAAAAGGTCTAGCAGGTACTCAGCAGGTGGTGGAACCGGATTTTCGCGCTAGTTTGCGGAACGAGTCGGCGGGCTTTTCTGAAGACCCCGTGCTTTTACATGAGTTTCCCTATACTTTCAATTTTTTACTACAGTACTGTAGACTCCGCCGGGGTATCTCTCGAGTCCAAAATTTCACCCCCTTGTTACGAGGGAGAACCGTGCCAGGGG
>NW_017147369.1:0-3545 GCF_001652005.2 Ceratina calcarata
ATTATTCCCTAGGTAGTCGATACTTTAAATTAGTCGATAGTGCCCATCACTACATCTAACCGTCTTCTTACAAAGTATTTTTTAAGATGATTTTAAAGTTACGCAATGTCTATTAACACAATTTATTTATTGCACGATTTTTCTAAAATCATTTATACGACGTAGAATAAACTGAACAATCTAGCCAGTGGCCTATGTTAAAAATAAGAATGTTGTACCACCATGGGCGGATTAAGCGGTTGCGTGGGGCCGCGAGTAGCCATAAGAGGCCCCGGAGGAGTCCGGAGGTCTAAAAATATCTTAACTTAAAGATTTTAGAAATCACTGAAAAGGTTCAAAAAACGTTCCTTAAAATAATCAAACAAATCTAAAAACAAAATGTTAAATTTATGGCCCCTAAACTGTTTATTTCAGTAAATGTTTAATAGTGACGCAAAGTAGAACAACATACTTTA
Organism: Ceratina calcarata; assembly: GCF_001652005.2. NCBI lineage: Eukaryota > Metazoa > Arthropoda > Insecta > Hymenoptera > Apidae > Ceratina > Ceratina calcarata. The sequence goes on from NW_017147369.1 coordinate 456, forward strand.
ATAATATTTTGTACAAGCAATTCTTCAGAGTTTTGCTAATAACGGAATAAGAATTAGGAGGCTCTCAAAATATTTAAATTAAAAAGTATTCTAATCAATAATCCAAGGGAAGATAAGTTTAGTATTAAAAACTCCTATTTTTAAGAGGAAATTTGAATTTCTCTTAAAAAACACTAATTTTGAGGAGGCGTTTTAACAGAATGAAATAAAGTATCACTTTATAAGACCTAAGAGTTTTCATCGATCTGTGTTAAATTTTACACATGTACACTTTAAGACAGTGTATCCCAATATGGGGCCCCTCAAATTGCTCCCCTGTGCGGCGTGAGCAATTTAATTGTTAATCGAGCAAATTAAAAAATTGACCTGTCCAAAATTTTTTAATTACTTTTCCTTTCCATTTGTAACATAATGAAAGTCTCCTCCAAATTTTGAGGGGGGGGGTTGTAGCCGAAATTTTTATCACTTTGTTACGTATACAGCCCTGTATATGTATACGGCCCTGCGCGTTTCCAGAACGTTCGCTGCCGGTCACATACGCATCCCTTGCGTGGGTGACACACGGGGCGAGTCTAGCGTGGAACATTCCAGAAAATGCCCAAATATGGTCATCCCCACCCCGGGAAAGGGCCTCATTTAGGTATAAAAGGGCGCTAGACCACAGCCCTTCGGATCATTCTGAACTAAGAGTCTAAGAACGTGGAAACGCTGTCTCACCCCGCTGAGAATATTCGTGTGAGTTTAGACTTAGATTTTCCCCGCGACTTCGCTGCGTAAATCGGAGTAGGAATTCTCTTCAANAGTGGCTAAAGGGGACTGACTCTCCCTAGTCGTCCACGTCCTGCGGCAACCGAAGCTAACACACAGTGTTAGATTAGGATCGTCTGCGCGTCTTTACCCTTCCTTTAAACCAGGACTGACCCAGTCATACTGACCCAATTACATTAGTGGCTAAAGGAGACTGACACTCCCTAGTCATCCACGTCCTACAGCTACCGAGGCTAACACACAGTGTTAGATTAGGGCCGTCTGTGCGTTTTTGTCTTTCCCTAATTACACCCGACAGAGTCGTCTGACTCGGTCAACCGTCGGGCCTTTGGCACGGTTCTCCGCCGCTGTGTTGTGTGTACCATAACATAGCATCAATATTCGATTATTGTCCGCTCAGCAAATGCAGTTGACGACTAAGTGTTTGAAAATTTAGGATTTATCGATATTGAAGAAATAAAGAGCTCAGGACAACAAATGCTCAGCTCGATTTCGACGTGATTCTAAAAGAATAAAATTGTTAGTTCGATGCAGCAAATGACCATATCGTAAACCGTGTCTGACTGTTTGTTGCCCCGAAGGAAATGAAATGTCCTGAATTCGTCAAATAATTAATGCTGTTTCTGACAAGGAAGGTTAATTGAAGGCTTCTTACAATTAGATTCTCATCGAGGCAACAATAATAATCATGAAGGCACTTCTGCAAGTTTCATTAGCGAAGGGTTACACCTGACAGATATGTTGGGACAATATTTCATTGAAAAGCATTCGAATGTGGAGCGAACTAAAAATTTCCAAATAGATTTGAGAACTTGTGTGACTCGTTCTAAAGACTTATTAACCCAAGTAAATCAGGTATCATCAAAATGACTCTTTACGAGTAAGAAAACGAGTTTGTCGTAATTGTGTAGTAGAAAGTGACGATGAATAACATGGATAAAAGTATCTATTGATAACAAGATATTGTTGTTTCCATCTTCCTACTTTACTAGTATTACCGTACTAGATTATCCATTTTTTTCATTACTTTATTCTACGTATTATATTTATTCGATAATAATGCATACCTTTATGCATGATTAAATAAAATGTTTTAGTTAATAATTTCTATGTTTTAAATTATTTTTTGTACAGTTTGCATCCTTCAAAGTAAATTTCATGTATTTCTGCTACTCAGTATTTGCATGATATTCTTTTACACAATCTTCTTTTACTCAGTACGCTTTCAACGTATAGGAGGATCAGGTGTATTCAATCTCCAATTCGATACAGACCATTGGTTAGAAACGAAGTGAAATTATACGTTTATAAGTTTACGAGTAATAAATGTCAGAACTTTTTTACTCAAACGTCCTCCTGTAAAGGGTGTTTATTTTACGTTGAACACCTAAATTATTTCCACTACTCTTAAGAGTAAGAAGAAATAACTAAACAGGATGTACATGATTTAAGACGCGCATCAGATGGTAATAAAAAAAGATCCTTTGGAGGTCATTTTAATAGCTTTTTCAAGGTTATTGTATTTTTTGCACACTAACATGTACTTTTCATAATGCAATGTTGTAGTCGGCGTCAAGATGAGTTCAATGACCTGCACACTATAACCTTGAAGGCGAAAAGATCAGTTTCAGTTTGAAGAATACAAAAGTCCAGTCCACCAATCCAACGGTCCAGTTTTTATTAATAGTATATTAAATGGTGAAAAGTACAAAGAATTCTTTCCTGAAAAATTATACAAGCTATTAGACCATGTTTCATATCAGGACCGATTATTATTAATGTGGTATCAATACAATGGCTGTCCTGCTCATAATGCCACAAGTGTACGAAATGTATTAAATAACATGTTTCCTAACCGATGGATCAGCCGTGGTGCAAGTATTATCTGACCAGCTCAGTCACCCGACTTATCGCCACTAGACTACTTTTTGTGGGGAGATTTAAAATCTAGTGTTTATAAAGAAAGAGCCACGACACCAGAAGATATGAAAGAACGAATACGGAATGCATATTGCACCATGAATCGCGGAAATACTATAAGAAATGTCATTCAGTCATTGCTGTTTTACTGCGGACTGCCAGCATTTTGAGCATCTAATAAAATAGGATGATGTTACCCTCATATTTATACTGTTTTATTACTTTTGTATTCTTCAAACTGAAACTGATTTTTTCGCCTTCAAGGTCATTTCAAGGTCATGGTGTGTAGGTCGTTAAACTCATCTTGACGCCGGCTACAACAATGCATTATGAAAAATACATATTAATATGCAAAAAAGAACAATGATCTTGAAAAAACTGTTAAAATGACCTTCAAAGGAT
>NW_017147370.1:0-289 GCF_001652005.2 Ceratina calcarata
CTAAAAACATCTTGGCCCTCGCTTCGCCAGGGTGAGGCTGTTCGCTCTGCCGATATTGACGTCCGTAATCCTGCCCGCGCCTACGGGCGAGGATATTCCGGACGTGCGAATCACTGTCAACGATAAGCAATGTCAGCCGATGATGTGAACCGTTAAGTTGGGAAAACACGTTTTATGGTGCACAACACCAGCCAGAAAGGGCTGGGTAGGGAATTCTTAAAGGGATGACGGTGGTGGAGCACGAAAATATTACGTCGGGCTTCACCCAGAAACGACCTCCAATCTAGAG
>NW_017147371.1:0-289 GCF_001652005.2 Ceratina calcarata
TTTATTCAACAAATCTTGCCCGCAACATAAGAAACATATAAAAAGAAACACTCGATCATACAACGCACAAATATTAACAAATCGATGGAAATTGTTATGAAACAATAACGCAAATACAGAAAACACACGATAAACAAATATAAATACAAAAACACAGGTCCCCGAATACATATACACATTCTCAGCTACCGAAATAGACAAATTTACTAAATACATATAAGAAGACGAAATTAAAAAACTCAAACCACACGCAAAAATCGCATAAAATCACGACCAACGTAAAACAATA
>NW_017147372.1:0-289 GCF_001652005.2 Ceratina calcarata
TATACGATAAAATCGTCGGCGAACCCAATAGCTCTAAGATTGCTATTAGGTTGATTCAGACCGAACAAGTGCAGCATCAGTTCTAATAAAGCGGAAATTTTTAAAAACTATTTTATGATTGGCGCTAAGCTTAGTTTCTGATATTAAGAAGACATCGTGTTGATAAGATTTAGCGAATTTATAGAGATCGTATCTTCTTCTATTTGAACGTATAGAGTTGACATTGGTAGCTGCAATTCTCAAAGTTCGCAACTGGGAATTTGCACTATTCATAATGCGTGTTGCAGAA
>NW_017147374.1:0-288 GCF_001652005.2 Ceratina calcarata
ACAGATGGAGAATGAAGCGTCAGACTGGATGCGGTGCATGATCGCTTCATACACCAGATTTGATAATCACTCCCCGCTTAACAGCCGATAGATAATTGAGAGTTTAGGCCGCGGCGTCTGGCTCTGCTTATCGTCGTTGTACCCGTGCGCCACGGTGTTTTTGCTGTTTCAAGAGATCGCGGATCTCGGTAAGCAGCCCCTCTGCCGCACTCGGTTTGGGTGGCTCGGGGTTTTTTTCCGCCTCTTTGCGATGCGTTCTGTTAATCAGTTTGATGATACAGAATACGG
>NW_017147375.1:0-288 GCF_001652005.2 Ceratina calcarata
TTATACTCTGGCTGTCTCGTGAAAGAGGTCGTGAGGAAGTGTAATTTACTTCTTCCCCCTTCCACTTTCAGTCGACAGCGGTGTTGATATCATCCTTCTTTTGTAGTTTCTTCACTTATTCTTCTCGTCCCTCGACGTCCCTCGATGTTTTAATTATTATTCATTCTTTATCCCTTGTAGTCTATCGATGATCATTTTATCATTTTATTTTTCCATCCCACGATGAGCCAATCCATCCATTATCCTCTTCACCAGTTCCACTGGCACCCTATCACCTTGGGTACCGCC
>NW_017147376.1:0-288 GCF_001652005.2 Ceratina calcarata
ACCTCTCCTCCAAATCGTCAAGATATACATATGCCCAACTTTTAAAAGAAATCAGATTTTGTCTCAACTCAGTAAAAACAACAGACCTCTTGAAATTTTCATCGTCGTATATACTTCCGTTCTTGGAAATATAAAGTTTTATCATCATCGTCCGAGCTTATTTTCCATACAGATCCCGAAAACAACAAGCAAATTAACTTTTAGTTATTTTCCTGCAATTTCGATCAGCTGGAATTTTTTTAATATTGTAGTTATACATCACGCAGCAAATAAATCCCTGTAAATTCT
>NW_017147377.1:0-288 GCF_001652005.2 Ceratina calcarata
GAATTCGAGTATATTTAATTTATTTCATCATTCGACGTTATTTCCCTCCGCTTCAGGATTCATTCATAAGATTAATTCAATTTACAGCGGAATTTAAACGAACGGAATGTTGTGAGCTATTTGGAAACGTCAGGACGAATCTAATTAATTGCATTGAAATTCTTTCTGATTAGAATTGCGAGACATATTACATTCGTTGTTCTTGAAAAGCTCGTTTAGTAGACGATGTCGTGTCGGATCGTCAGTATTTATGGAAATCGTTGTCAAGTATCTCCTCCCACGTTCCCC
>NW_017147378.1:0-288 GCF_001652005.2 Ceratina calcarata
ATTTTCGACCGCACCGACTGTGGCAGCGAGGCCAGCACGTTGGCGGTTTTATGCACGAGACACCGTTGGTGCTGGGTATCCGAAAAACCCTCGCCAGTGCATTTGAGAACCCCATGGCGCCATCGCCCATTGCCAGCTTCGGCAATACCTTCAAGCCACGTGAGCGCAGGCCGGTCAGGAGTTCGTACCCGCTGCCCGTGGACTCCTGTAATCGTCTTTAAAAGCAAGTAGCTCTTTACGACCATGTACTGTAACACCGATGACAAGCAGTAAACAAAGGCGATCGTC
>NW_017147379.1:0-288 GCF_001652005.2 Ceratina calcarata
TCAAGTGAAATATTTTAAAAATATTAAGAATGTATAAGCTACACACTTAAACAATGCTATGATTATACATAAACAATGATATGCTTAAACAAATGCATGCAAAATTCACCATTTCGTCAATGCCAATAAAATGCCAATTAACTGCAATTAACTCGTTAAGTACTGGAGTCAGAAAAAAAATACATAGAACCTTTCTTGTCGTACTTTGATGTCAGTGCCTACAACTTCTGTATAAAAATCTTTTCGCCAGCGTCAATAATTAATTGGATATTTCCTTCTATACTTTTT
>NW_017147380.1:0-1116 GCF_001652005.2 Ceratina calcarata
TTTTTTTTATGGCCGATCTCGTAGTTTCTGGTCAACTCGACCGGGATTTCGAAACATCGTGAGCCACGATGAATAGTAAATGAAACACGAAAGTGTAGAGATGGTTGAGCAATCAGACAAAGAATTATAGAAAGTAATGACGTCCAAATGTATCTTGGAATATAACTGGTTTCATTACTACGCTTTGACATTTATCTAAAGGGTGCGGAATCGGGTTAAGTAGATTCGTCGTAAGATCGTGCAACAAAAGAAAATGCGTAAATTAACCTTAGCGGTGACACTGTTAAAAAACGAATTCTATACATTCAGCTGGATAAAATAATTTCTTTAATACCCATTGTTCGAATGCAAATCAAATGCAACAATATTTTCTTTATTAACCGGCACATATAAAGGGTACCAAAGAAATCACGCATTTCCTTGACCGCCGAACCGAGTGCCATATAGGCAGCATCATTCAGAAATTCGACGAACAAGATTTTGTCAAGTGAGGACAAGAAGCACAAGCCTTAGTTATCGCAGAGAAAGAAGTGATATTCTAAAGATGAATGTAACAAGCGATTCGAAAAAGAGTAACGGCCAGATACGAAATTTCTACGCCGGAAAACACGTATTCCTCACGGGGTGCACCGGTTTCTACGGCAGCCTCATCTTGGAGAAGCTCCTGAGAACGTGCACCGAAATTGGCAACGTTTACATTATGACCAGAGAGAAGAAAGGTTCCTCCGTGCAGGAAAGAATCGAGAGGTTCTTCAAGAAGGACGTGAGTAAATTGTACTCGTGATAGTTCTCATGAAAACGAAATTAGCCTATGATAGAAGCCAACAAATATTTTGCCATCCCAACTAATTGCAAAAACGTTCAACACCTGAATTATTCGAAACTCCGTCAGCAAAATAGTCCGTTTGCCACACCTTTTAGAAAAAATGCCTTAAACACTGACTAGTCAGCGGTTTCAAACTTTACTCACTTATCCACTCAAGTCAACTCTCTAAAATTGTACGGGGCATACGGCAACTGGTGTCAATAACAGTAATGATTAATTCTACTGGCTAAATTTGGACAAAAGGACATCACGGAACGATGACTGTTCATAAATTACGAATGCATATGCAT
>NW_017147380.1:3496-4669 GCF_001652005.2 Ceratina calcarata
CGTTGTATTACTTCATAAGTACATCTTGGATTATAAAAGCAGATAAATTGAAGAGTGTCATGAATCGTATGGATGTTACGGATTTAGAAGAATTTTCATTTAATATGACACTTATAGACTGGGTTGAGGTGTCCGAAGTACTTGCTCTGAACGCTCGTAAAATTGTAAAAGACCCGATCGAAGCGATTCTCGACGCGAGGAGAAGGTTCCAAAAGCTTAAAGTACTTCACTACACCATAGCCACTTCACTATGGATACTTGCATTTTTCTTCGTCTTTAGAATAATATTTTTACTGTTTTGTTACTGAAACCACAATAAACGCAACATAAGAACATTACGAATTCGCAACAAAATTTATTCCGATAGTTAATTTATTCTCCTAGAACACTCTGTTCACCAACAATGTGTCGTAATAAATGCCTGTCATTCACTTCAATATTCAGTTACAAACGTTCGAATAGTGCATACGTACACGTGTGCATCAATTACATTGTAGATTTTTCTTTAAGTGTCCGACACCTGCTGTTTGGCATTTGCACGGCTACATCAAGAAAAATAAATTTGAACCATTCCGGTTTTTGTACGCAGTAAGCTTGAATAAATCGTACTTGAAGTACTGTGTGCGCTATTGTCTCTAGCGGTCCATCGTATCAATTCGTCCACCCAGCCAAATTTATACGATTGAATTCAACAAATTAAGGGCAACGCGGTAACATTTGTGGATATGCGGATACTTACATTCTCTTAAACATTTTCCTCGAGGGTGACTGATGATTAACCCTTTCATTACGAAAGGCGTAAATATACGCAGCGTCCGACGTGTGTATAACTTGCCGTCCATATTGATGGATTATTCCGAAATCGCGCCACAGTGAAAGGGTTAAAGAAAGCGATATCAACGATTTTTAAATAGATTCGTTGTAAAATCGTGAAAATAACGAAAATGCGTAAATTAACCTTAACCGTGAAACTGCTATAAAATTAATTCTAGATATTCGGCTCGATAAGGTAATTTTTTTAATACTTATTGTTCGAATGCAAGTCAAGTGCAACAAACGTAGGAAATGTATGCTAAACGTTCGGTGGGCTCGATAAAGTAATATATACAGGGTGTAAACCTTTGACTATACAGGGTGTCCCAGGACTAGTGGTACATATTTTAATGGGAGGTT
>NW_017147381.1:0-288 GCF_001652005.2 Ceratina calcarata
GCGATCGAAATTCCGCAAATCTTACATCACTGGTTAGAGTATGTAATCTTTATTCTATATACATATTCTATGGATGTATCTTTTGTTTGGTAGATGTCCTATCTGCAGATTTGTGGTGTGTATGTATGCCTACAACATGAAACATGCACTGTTGAATAATTAAAGTGGATTTAAGTTTATTTCTACATATGCGTATCATTCATTTCATTAAACCCATAATTACATCACAGATGAATGGAAAAAAGTCGAAAGGATCACTAAGGGAGTTATTATTGAACATCTGAGCGA
>NW_017147382.1:0-288 GCF_001652005.2 Ceratina calcarata
CTTTACTATAAAAAATAAGTACTTTTTAAATGTACAATTACAAAATAAATGTTGTCATTGGATAAATTAACATCTTTTAAATCGTTTAACGAAAGATTCACTATTGGTTTTAATGGGAAGCAGGTATAATAACTTTAATGCAATGATTTGGGATTATAACGTTTTACGTGTTCTCTCTTAAGCTGTCTAATTCAGATTGAACGGAACACCTCCTATTCCTCATGCTCGAGAGATCCATCTCCCATAGCCGTTATCACTTATTTAGACTACGGCATGGAGATGTGTTTA
>NW_017147383.1:0-288 GCF_001652005.2 Ceratina calcarata
GATAAAGAATGTCGATCGGGCACGTCGACCACATCTCGAAAGAGACGAAGTACGGGAGAAAATGAAAGTACGGCGAGTAAAGTAATGGCGTACATTCAAGAGCAACAATCTGATCCTATCAAGCAATACTTAATGTCACTATATCCTTTATTGTCGGAAATGGACAAACACACGAGGCTGGGGATGCAGGCCAGCGTATATAAGAAACTTGCACGCGCCCTTCAGAAGTCGCTGCCTGAAGAAAAATAAAATAATAATAAAAATAAAGATTAATTAAAATACATATCT
>NW_017147384.1:0-288 GCF_001652005.2 Ceratina calcarata
TAGTAGTGGGGATCGAAATACGGACGAAAAACAGGGGAAGCGAGCCGTGCGGGAAGAACTATGCGCTCCCTGGTTGGCCCGTCGCTCCTGTATAGGATAGTCAAGGATAGCAAATTCTTAAGACGATCTTAAGAATAAGCAACGACTCTGAATATCAGCCATAGTTTTTGATTTTTTTCACACTGACGCACTAATCCTAAAAACCTGAAAAAATCCATGGACAATCCTTGCGACAATACGAATCTACTATAAAAATATAAATCTAATGTTCTCAAGACTTCTATATGA
>NW_017147385.1:0-288 GCF_001652005.2 Ceratina calcarata
GTGGAACATGTAGATTACCTAAGCCGTAATCCACCCAAAAATTATCGCGTAAACGTCATTTGCGAGGGCTCTTGGCTGGAAATTGCTCAGCGAAGTGACGATGAAACGAAATCTATCATCAAGCGCTTAGAGACGAACGATGCTATTTGTTCAGATTTTGAAGTTCGGGAAGGTATACTGTGTAGGAAAATTCAAAGAGATACCGGGCGAACAGTATATCGTAGTTTTGTGCCAAAGGGTAGCAGAGTTGGCTTATTGCGTTTGTATCATGACGAGAATTGTCATGTA
>NW_017147386.1:0-288 GCF_001652005.2 Ceratina calcarata
CTTCTACCTAACAGCATTACTGTATACATATGATTGAATTTAATTATCGATATTGTATTATTCAAGAATAAGAAATTACTAGTTTACTCTAATGTGATGCAGCAATGATACATTTACGCATGATACTTATTTGTAAGAAGATCTTCTTATCAATTTACTTTTGGTTTTAACAACATCATTCCATATGATATTGATCTGGATTACCACTCTGCAAATGTAAATTCACACATTAGCTAGAATAAATTAAACCTTTCATGCTTAATTGATATTGTGCAATGTATACTATCC
>NW_017147387.1:0-288 GCF_001652005.2 Ceratina calcarata
TTTCGACACGCGACTCTTTTTGGGTCCGTATGTTAGTTCTTCTATCCGGAATTTCCTTTTCTTTTCCTTTTAGTTGTTTATTTTTGTATATTTCTACTGTCTTGCATAATTTGTTTCCCATGCGGTAGTTGGCTGGAAAACCTCTTTCTTTGCATAGACAGCACTCAGGTGAAGGAGCTTGGCACGCTTGTATTGAGTGATTGCTTGCTCCACATATGTAGCACCAGGTTGATCGGTCTGTTTTATCTTTATTATTACAGTTATCTCTCACGTGACCAAACTCCCAGC
>NW_017147388.1:0-288 GCF_001652005.2 Ceratina calcarata
ACAAAGTCTCCTTTAATTCCCTTGATGATGATCGATTTAGGTTTACTGGCTTTTGGCGTGTATGTGTAATGTTTGAAGTTATCTTTAACCAGTTTATCTTTGATTGTATAGAAATTATCAATTTTGTTTAAATATAGCGTATGGCTACCTAGGCTTACTTCTTTTACAATGAAGTCTAGTTTCGACAAAGAAGCTGCCTTGCATAGGTTAATGATGGCTGACAGTGTTGAGTTGATCACATAAATTGGCGGAGGTTTTACTATTTTAGTGGGTTTGAAACTTACATTA
>NW_017147389.1:0-288 GCF_001652005.2 Ceratina calcarata
CTTTCATTTCAATTCTGATAAATGGATCATCGGAATAATTATACAATTTTAATCTAATTCAATGAATTGCTGATTATAAATTATTTATATAACTTCAATTCAGCGATTATTGCTCTGTTATTGGGCTTAGAATTTTTACTATCTTTCTTTATTTCTTTCATTTTATTAAAGAGAAAATAATATCAGCAATCAGAATAATAATAAAGAAATATAATCAGCAATCATAATAAGAACGAAGAAATATAATCAGCAATCATAATAATAGTAAAGAAATACAATCAGCAATCA
>NW_017147390.1:0-288 GCF_001652005.2 Ceratina calcarata
CCCTTAATGTTTATAAATTATTCAGTTTGTGTACAACTAAACGCAATAAAACAAGTGAAATTTTCCGCTGCAAAGTATGACAATTAAAGTAACAGAACCATAGATGAACAGTGCGATGTACCTAAAGATGAATAACAAACTGACATACAATACGATTAACAATCAATGTTCAACTGATATGCTTATCACTATTCGCAAGTCAATCCTTATATGATTAGAACATTTTGAAATTATCTATTGATGTACACAATTTCTATTTGAATTATTTCAATATAAAATTTTATTTTA
>NW_017147391.1:0-848 GCF_001652005.2 Ceratina calcarata
GGGGCTGTCGTTTTCGAATGATGAACGATTCTGGACTTCCGAGTGGTCCGAATACATTCGGGACGCGAAGTTTTGAATTGTAAAAGCAGCGCCGAGAGTTTTCATCGTGAATATAAAACATCCACCCGAATATTTGTATCGACAAACAGAACTTTACGTATAGCGCGTGGCTAACTTTCTAAAACCAGTAGTAAAAAAACAATTCCATGATTCAAAAATAAAAGTCGTTTTATGTCTATCACGTATGTACATGCGCAATGATGATTTAATGAACTTTTCAGATAAACTGGCTTAATGATAAAATATTTTCTCTGATTCACTGTAAATCATTATGAGAAATGTGTGCAATAGAGATCGAAAACGATTAATAGGTCAATGAGTTAAACATGCTTTAAGCTACTAACAATAAGTCATACGAATGCACATTTACGTTTTGATTTAAAGCAGGCAAATGCGCATGGACGAACGTACAGAAAGCGAAATAATTGGTCGTGACTCAAACGCGGTTAGTGCATATCATTAAGGAATGTTAGGAAGTTACGAATGATGTACTAAAAGGAAACTTTATGTCTCGGCATTTCGTGCATAAATAAAGCTAGCTTTCTGTAACTCGTAATGTACTCATCTTGTTATTTCATGAATTTAGAAATAAAGACGGTCGCGTAATGCACCTTCGAAGAGTTAGTCACATTTCAATCCAAACGTCAGAACTTTGAACCTGTATTACGTTTCATACAGTTTACATTTGAAACCGAGAACAGGCAGTTTTGAGAAACGTTGATAAAGGAAACTTTAACTAAAACGCACGGACATTTGTGATACTAATTGTGTTTCTGTCTGTTTCAAGA
>NW_017147391.1:1421-2569 GCF_001652005.2 Ceratina calcarata
CATTACGCGTTTTTCTTTTATTTATTATTACATTATAAATAATTATTACTATCTATTTGTCAACTAAGCAATTCATCTCATTAAAGAAACAAATTGCACTTTTATACGAACACACAGGTTTTCATTAAAAAATGTGTATATTCAATTCCTAATAATAAATAGATGTAGCATTCAAAAAGTGGAGTACAGTGATTCCATTGATATTCAGACGCAGATCGGTGAGAGGATAAAAAAAAGTTAGTTTTATAATTCCTCGCTCTCTCACGTTCGTTAACAACTCTGTATAATCTATTGCAGCTTCGTGAGACTGGAACAACCGCGTTTATGCGGTTAAAATTAATTAATTTTGTTTCGATACATCGAACACTCAGCATGATATAACGAGTCACAAGTTTATGAGAATATTAATAGCAGTGTGTGTACTATATTTTAATATTACGACTGTGGGTATTAATACTCCTAATTTCTCACTTATATGCTTTATTCTTGGTATGTGTTTTTCGTCTCAGAACGCAACGACTCAGGCCTTCTTGTGACCACCGTTGTTTCTCGCGGCATGCCGACACAGCGTGTATCACGTATTCAAATCTGCTCACGCCCTAGTAAAAGAGGGTATTTTCGCGTGAAAAGTTAAAGGTAATTGTAAGGAGGGAAGACAGGCCTACGAGACGGCAAAGAATTTGATCCCGATAATTTATTCGCAACGGCGACGCAAACGACAAGAGAAGAGCCGCATAAATCCTATGGGACTTTGCAGCCGTGCTACGAAAATTTATTCGTTACCTCGAGAACGAGACGGTCGTCATCGAAAAGGCCCGTGGGGCTAGAGGAGAAAGAACCCGACGGAGGTTGAAAAATAAAGAAAAACGAGAACAAGCTCTCGTGACGAGAGAAAAATATTGCAAGCGTTGTCGCGAGGTTGTCGCTATCTACTTGCCGAATTAATATTGCAGACTTAATTTTCCGCGCGTGATCCGAACGCAGAAAAAGTGCGCGTCCTACTGCACCGTGTCGTGACATTTTTGGGTCGCTGGACATTATAAATCGAGGAACATTCGCACCTTCTCGGTGTGACTTAAAAACGGAAATATTCGTGTTCAGGAAAATTATCAATAGACAAAAATGAAGTTTTTATAATACATATTCTG
>NW_017147392.1:0-288 GCF_001652005.2 Ceratina calcarata
ATGTATAATAAATTTGCAACAATAAATTTATATTTTTGTAAAGCTGGAATTTCTGTTGAATTAAGTGATATTACAAGAAACAGACAAGGTAATTCTATTTGACAGATCTTGCTCGGAACGCAAACACAAATATAGAATCCGCCTACAGATTGGAAGCGTTCAATCCAATTGACTAACAAGCCAAACTTTGTTTTCCCGAGCCACCCCTTTCCCAATCGAGCCGGTCGTTTCGTTGAAGTGACGTTTACAACGTTCACCCTAAAACCCCCGTTACGTACCCCTCCCCAC
>NW_017147394.1:0-288 GCF_001652005.2 Ceratina calcarata
TGAATGTACTAATATGTACTACTATGTACACTAAAAGTGTTAAAAAATCTTTCAATGCATTTTTCTGGTAGCGGAGGTCTTTAACTAGAAATTTTCGTGATATATTGACTGATTAAATAGGTACTTCAGAAAATATTTTGGAAGACTATGTAGGTACGATATAAAATCCACCGTCGTATCTAGTCCCGAGAATGTTTTATAAATAGCAGTTTGGACTATTTTTCTCAAATATATAACAATAATTTTTACTGTAGTAATAACTTTTATGACAATGAATATTCGCGCCGA
>NW_017147395.1:0-288 GCF_001652005.2 Ceratina calcarata
TAAAGTCTTCTGGCTGAATACATGAATAGCCCCAAATATTTAATTGCAGTCAATTGATGATCTGAGATAAATCAGAGAAGAAATATTTACAACAATTCTATATTTCATCATTTTACAAATCTAACATATCCATGTTATTTTATTCATATTAGATAGAATTTCCTAAGAGAGGGTAATGTGAGCTATTCGAGGCTATCCAAATGAACAGCAATCTATACATTGCGTATTCTGACTTCGATAATTGAGATAATTATCAGAGTATATTTAATTTAACCCATTTTCATCCAT
>NW_017147396.1:0-288 GCF_001652005.2 Ceratina calcarata
ATCCAAAAGCGGTATTCATACGTTTTTGTATTTTAAACGTACTTTAAGATTACAAATTAATCAATAACTATAAAGACAAGAATGTGTGAACGCTTCTTTCGGTTCTTATCGATTCGGTAAAAGTACCCAATTAGTTAAAACCCGCATGGCCTGAACGAGCTGTAACGATTATTCGCGCGCTTAGGAAAATTAGAGTCTTACTCATTGTGAACCAATTACGTTTCGAATGAATATATTGTGTCCTGTGAAATCTAGAAATGAATTCGTAAAATTCTTATGCATTTATTT
>NW_017147397.1:0-288 GCF_001652005.2 Ceratina calcarata
CACTGTATGTATATAATATACTTTTAAGATATTTATTAATAATTGGCACAAGCTGTTATGAATCTATTACTCCTTTATCGTTGTTTTCTGTAATTAAAAAAGAGAAATTTAGTCTCCATAGAAATAAAGTAAATTAAGCTAGTAAACATTTTCGACATTTTTCAAGCATAGTTCCATTAATGTAATTAATATCAAGTAATAGAATGACAATGATCTGCCATAACATTCTTAAATGGAAAGATGAAAAGAAATTTGAATCTATATTTTATTTATTAAATCAACATTGGA
>NW_017147398.1:0-288 GCF_001652005.2 Ceratina calcarata
ATATTATGTCACTTCAGACTATTTTCAAAGTTTTTTGATCAATGTGAGAAACTGATGTAACTCTATTATTAAAACTAAATTATCATGAACAAACATATCCCGATTTAAAAAAGTGCAAAATACTACGAATATATAATACGTCAAACAATTACTCACGCAGTTGTTCTTCGGTCATCTTCACGAAATATTTCAAACGATTTTGACTGAATCGTATTATTCGTAAATCGTAGTAAGTTGTGGAAGGAAATTTTATGAAAAATATTATATCATAAAAATAGATTATAAGAT
>NW_017147399.1:0-288 GCF_001652005.2 Ceratina calcarata
TTTTAATCCATTGTTTATTCTTTGATTTGTTAATAGCATGCTTTAGTGTTTTTTTAGTGATTCGGTATGATTTTTCCGCTTCTTTAACCTGTTCAATAGTTACAGAGTTTTTGTGTTGCTTTTTCTTTAGTTTTTGCCATATTCTTCTACATTTTAAGCATTGATCACTTATCATTTTTATTTCAGGTGTCCACCAGGGTTGTGGTGGTAGTTTGGACTTCCGATGTAATCGAGGCATGGAGATTTTACATATATTGTTCAGGTATTTATCAATATTCTTAATTTTAG
>NW_017147400.1:0-288 GCF_001652005.2 Ceratina calcarata
ACTGAAGAGTATTAATATTTGTTTAGTTTATTTTTAGAAATCCCAACAATAAGTCACCGCAAATAACAGACCATTCAGATATTCACATAGAAATTTATAATTCACGCCATTCTATTTCAAAAGCAATACCTGCAATTACCTTAAAAAATATTACTCGCTTTATATATGACAGCGTGTTAAGTAAATTCAAGTGCTCAATTTGTAAGATGCACATTGTGAAGCCGTCAAATCCTAAAGCGCTGAATGATTATTTTCAACAATGCTTATGTAGAGCATATAATATAAGCA
>NW_017147401.1:0-288 GCF_001652005.2 Ceratina calcarata
AATCGACAATGGATAATTTTGAATATTTCTCGTATTATATCTTCTATTTAATTACCACATGTTTAAGTACTTAAGATAATAGAAGCGTACCTCGTTTTTAGTATTTACGACGATCGACTTTTTTGAATGTTGGAACAACGATTCCACAATTTTGCTTGGGAAATTGTTTTGGTACGATTACGGTTACAAGAGTACATTTACATTTTTTGGCACATTTATACAGAGGAAGATCGTCTACCTGTTAAAATCCGTATGGAACGCTGAAAAGAAAAATATTTTTCAACCAGA
>NW_017147402.1:0-1730 GCF_001652005.2 Ceratina calcarata
CCTCGGCCGGAAAGTGGGGACGACGCGACCATGGTGGGGACTGGTACTTGATAGAGGTATGCTAGGCATGGTCAGTGAAGGCGCATGAGGAGAATAGTAGTGGGCGAAAAATAGGGGAAGCGAGCCGTGAGAGAAAAAATATCTCAACGCTGCTCTCTCTACTTCTCGTGTTCGACTCTGACTGAACTGTCATGGCGGTCTATATGTAATAACGCGCTGGGCCCATAGTGGGAGTAATAGCTATGGTGGGAGGCTGGCTCGGGAGAGAAGAATCTGCTGATACTCTGTCAGCCAAAATGCACGTGTGGCTGTTGTTCTTAGAAGCCTACGTGCCTTTTAGCTGATGGCTAGTTAGCACGTCTACGTGAAACCGCCGCAGCGCGTACCACGTGTAATTTTGCTGACGCTCGGCCTTATCTTGTTTTTGCCGGATGCAGGTGCGCTTATCATTATGGAATGTGCTAGACCGTTCGTTCGTCTTTGAAACTAATTTAATATTTTAACTGAGCAATTATTCTCTCGGCAATGACTCCCTATTACATTACTATACACGTCTACGGATAAGTATGTGTGCATATATGTGTATGTACGTATATGAGCATATACATATACAGGGTGTCCCAGAACTACTAGTACGCCCGAAAATGAGGAGGAGCTGAGGAGATTTTAAACAACTTTTTCCTTTGCGAAAAAGTTATCCGAGGCGTGGTTATTGAGTTATTAACAAAAATCCATGCCCAATCAGAGTGCGAGTATACAAGGCGTACGTCGCGCTCGGGACGAGAACATAGGATTAAAGAAAAATGCAAAAACGAACTAACCAATTGGTTAAATATCAGAAGAAAGAAAGGGATTACTTGTTACTTACGTTCACTGAACAAATATAACATGCTCAATGAAATAACAAATAATGTTAGGAGATTTAGCCTAAACAAAATTTAGCTGGTACCGGATAAGAGGGAAGCAGGTTTAAATGAAATAAAAGTATGAATCCTTTTATATATAACTGTTTATTCAACCGCCGACACTGCCGGCGATTGCTTTCAGCTGATACAACTTTGTTTTCTTTTATAATGTGGTTCCTTCGGCGAAGGCTGAGGCCGAACTCCTATCGTCTGTTGCTGTAAACAAAGCAAGAGAACGAACCGATTTTATTAATTTGTATTAACGACTGAATAACAGTCGCGGACTGTGAAGAATTATTAGAAAGAGAATACTCTTTCCTTCGTTGCCCTTATTTTTCACACTAGATTTCGGTATGCCGAAACAGTGCTCGCGTTATGCCGCTTGCAATTGCACGCACAACCAAAGTGGCTGTACGCGGAAGTTCGGGTCGTAAATCCGACCTTCTACTGGCATGCACAAGCTCAGTACGCTTGCAAGCTACACTCTTTTCTGGTGCACCTTCACCAGGGAGATCGGAAACGCTTATTATTCGCGGAACTCTGCAGTATCGGGTGAATTATCCAATACCCACTGCAGGCCCTTGACGAATGCGTCGATCCCACAACCGGCGGTCGACCAACAATTGGCCACTGACCCGGAGCGTAATCCACTAGCAAGATACGACCTCCTGTTCGTATCTCGTTCCCTGCAAAGAAATCAGTGCGGGGCAACTTAAGGAAGAATCGAAAGAACTGATCTTTCGATTCTCTTATGTGGAAGTTTGAAAAGGGTTGAGAGGGACTGGCATACAGTCTATTCCTCGTCCTTTTCTGCGATAGATTCAG
>NW_017147402.1:1852-2694 GCF_001652005.2 Ceratina calcarata
TGACAATTTTTGTTTTGTGAAAATTTACCAGTGGGAAAGTGACAATGATCGTAATGATAAAGAAAAAATCGTCGGGTGCAGGTCATTGACTTTCTCCAAGCATCAGCTGCTGCGAGCCATGTGTCCTATCTTCGAGTGCCGAAGGTCGACCCATTGACCCATTGACGTTCTTCTACGAGCAGGTGCACTGACCAACGAAGAAGTAAGTTCAACTCTGATTTTTTTCGCATTTTTCATAATTTTACGTACTCTGTAATTTGTAAATTTCTTAGTTATTTCATTCAGTATGTTACATTCGTTCAGTGAACGTAATTAACGACTAATCTCTTTCTTTTCTTTCACATTTAATCAATTTGTTAATTCATTTTTGCATGTAACATTTCTTTCATCTTGTGCTCCCGTCACGAGCGCGACGTACGGGCGCGACAACGCACGAGGCGGTTACCTCGCTCCTGCCCGCCTTGTATACTCGCGCTCTGATTCGTCGAGAGTTTTTGTTAATAACTCGACTACCACGCCTCGGACAACTTTTTTGCAAAGGAAAAAGTTGTTTAAAATCACCATGGCTCCACCCCATTTGAAGGCCTAACACTAGTTCTGGGACACCCTGTATATATAATTAATTATAAGCACAAAACAAGTAATACAAAAAGAAGAGGCTCGGATAACAAAAACCAACAAACATATGGAAATAATAATGATAAAAAATAAAAATAACAAATAATAAAACAATAATAATAATAATGGTAAAAATGTTCCCCTAGAATCATCAAAAACAGACAGCTAGAACCGTCAAAAAAGGGAACAAAGACCACATTAAAACACACACATATATATATATA
>NW_017147403.1:0-288 GCF_001652005.2 Ceratina calcarata
AGAGAAATCCTCTCGGTGCAATATATCTTTACCGATATATTGCACTGGTAATTAGAATTTTATTTTTATGCAGCGAACAGTTGATTTAAATCCGGCTAGGAGACGGAATTCCTCTACGTCGCTAAGCGGATTAAATTCGTCTAGCGAGACGACGGTACGCATACGATACCTTCTCAAACGACAATAATTCGTCGAAACTATTCGCCGTTCGAAGTACCAATACGCGTCTTCCTCGCACTCATAACCCAGGCGTATACGCCTGTATGAGTCACGGCTAGCGACTATAAG
>NW_017147404.1:0-288 GCF_001652005.2 Ceratina calcarata
TAATTCACGGAATTGATGATAAAGTCTTTCAGTTTTAAAGAGCGTTCGTTCACACATTTTTGCTCTCTATGATATGTACGAAAAGGGAAAATTCGTTAAAATCTCTTTTTAATTAAATAGTTTTACATGGAACTTACCAAAAGAAGAAGACAATCAACTCCACAAACAGCAGTCTACCGATTTTCCTTCACTTCCACATTACGGTTTGTTCACTTGACCGAGCAATGGCAAAATGACCAGTTACACCTTCTCTGCTTCTAACCAGCACGTGCTCCTATTTTTTTATCT
>NW_017147405.1:0-288 GCF_001652005.2 Ceratina calcarata
AATAAAAAACTAAGAAATAAGCAAAAACATGTCACTGGTTACTGGGTGATAGTTTTTTCAAAATCTGCAGGTCCCGAATGTGTTAAGTATTAAAATTGCACGGAACCTGAATTAAAAAATATGAAAGGAAAAATAAATCGCTTTTGTACAGAATTTTAATCACATCAACATTTACTTGGATCAATCTTTTAAATTTTTATGGAACAGCGAACGTATATCAGAAATTATGAAACGTATATATCACGTGCTCTAATTTTCCACAAAATTTAATTACAGCTTAACAAGAGC
>NW_017147407.1:0-288 GCF_001652005.2 Ceratina calcarata
AAACACCTCCAGAATCACCCCTTTTCGGCTCTAACACTTTTTCTGGGACATCCTGTATACTTTGAAGCGCTTTGATTAGAAATATTCATTAGCTCATACTAGTGTAGAAATTTACAGGTAATAATTTTTCCAATAGTGATCATTGTGTAATCATTTGATTTTTATTTCTATAGGTTACAAAATGGAGTATGGAAAAATCAATTTTCCCCTCAATGGGAGTGAAAAAACGTGGCATTTATTTTCAGAAATTACTTTTTTACGTACTTAACACATTCTCCTGATTTTTAT
>NW_017147408.1:0-288 GCF_001652005.2 Ceratina calcarata
AGGGAAGCTGTTCTGTTTGTTAGAAATAAATCAAAACTTTAGTTACAATCGTTTTCTTTTTGTATTAAGTTTATTAATCGTGATTTGTTCAAAAAGGTGCATATTAGGAAATTAAACGAATAGACATTTAATGGCTGGATCTACATATACGTTAATCGAAGTCCAAAGACTTTCTACGATACGTGCTCGTTCTGCATTTTTTTTTACGGAAAGATAAGAGTACATACATAGGGAGACACGTGTCGATGGAAATTCGTTTATCGAATGGGATAAAACAGGTCTCATTTA
>NW_017147409.1:0-288 GCF_001652005.2 Ceratina calcarata
AAATAATATATTATGAAGTATGAAAATTAGTTTTTTACTGAGAAGTACATAAGATGCAAGTACATAATATCCATTGTATAATTCATTGATAAAACAATCGTTCAATTATGCATGCTGTAATTTGTTTTTCAACTTATTTTCTAAAGTACATCCTGCTTACTCGATTGTGGCCTGACCTAAATATTGCAATTCCGATAGTAATATTAATTAGATATTAGATAGTAATTAGATACATTATGTATACGTATATATTTCATAGTAGCAGCGATAATACTAAATGCTGTACGT
>NW_017147410.1:0-288 GCF_001652005.2 Ceratina calcarata
TTACTGTACCTTATACCGTCTCTAATTATTTAAACAATTGCAATTATGTACGTCTAACCGATGGTCGGTCCTCTCAGAAACTCGATTGAAAAACGGAACAAGCAACAAACACTACTCATCTCTAATTAATAAGATATAGGAACATTGGAAACTCTTAAATAAATAGACAAACAAACAACTAACATACTGCTATAAGCATACATGTACCATCTAAAAATGTTGTAAGAACTAACTCTGTTGTCAAAACCTGAATGTGATTAAAAATTGTTGTTATCTTCCCTGGGAACA
>NW_017147411.1:0-288 GCF_001652005.2 Ceratina calcarata
CTACAATTCACCTAAATTGTAATAAAAATTAATAAAATGCGAAACGTGGAGACAGGAGTTACGCCTACTTCTTTTTATCTTGTGTTCTTTTTTTAATAAACGATTTGTCGTAAACTAATAACAGGTTGTACGTCAGTCATGACATTTGCCGCCCGCGGAAATTCAATATCGAGATTAATCAAGTGTGATCGAGCAGGTTGACCTAAATACCATCGTTCTTCGAATACATAGACGAATTTCTTCGTGTAACGATACAATCAGAATAGCATTTCTATCTCATATCAAAAG
>NW_017147412.1:0-288 GCF_001652005.2 Ceratina calcarata
CGGTCTACCCTAATAAACACGCTTACAGGAACAAATGCGCATTCTATGTACTGACCATAACCAGCTCTCTTCAATAAAACAGTAAATACTTACAGGAACAAGACACGTACCCCATGCTGACGATTACAAAGCATCATCGACTCGTATAAAATGCCTCTGTCACCCGACGCACGGAGCGGACGTAAATAGACGGTAATCTCAATTGGATACATGACATGGTCAGATCCTACACTCATTGACGGCCATACACTATCAAATGGTCGACCGTTTACCCCTGCATGATATCGT
>NW_017147413.1:0-288 GCF_001652005.2 Ceratina calcarata
TTTTTTTTTTAAGGGGCTAGGATAGTTTTTTCTAACATTTAACGTAAAATTTTCACGTTTTTTGCTCTGATTTATTGATAACCAGGCAAAAATAATAGAAAATATGGGTTTATATACATTTTCGTCTTTATATGAGAATATTTTCCGGTCGTCAAGTATCACTTCAGAAAGAGGAAAGTCGAATCTGGCTAAAATAATTCGACCTGTTTTTCTCACAGTCATAAGGAATTTTTAACTTCTAAAATTCTAATACATAGTTTTGGCATTTTTAATTGGACTGTACGTGAC
>NW_017147414.1:0-288 GCF_001652005.2 Ceratina calcarata
ATTTAATGCAGCAATGTAGTTCCACTTGAGTAAATCTGAGAACACGTATTATTATTAACTGCAAGTCGAGTTTCTCAACTTCTTATCTACGCAAGTTTCATTTTTATTTAAAAAGTTGCAAACACGTGTCGCTATTTTAACTAACACACAGAACAACCATTAATTAGTATCTGTTCGAACTTCATTGGTGATATTGATTTTAATCATTTTCGTCGAACGAGCTTCGTCAATATTGTTGGTAGGCCGCTGTTAATTATCGGGAAGTACCTGCTTCAACGAAATTCTTGC
>NW_017147415.1:0-288 GCF_001652005.2 Ceratina calcarata
ACAAACTTTTAATAATGAATCGAGATGAATCGAAGCAGTGCAATTTAAAAAAAGAGAGAAGGACGAGAATGATTGCAGGCGAGATCTGAGTCGGAATCATTTACGCCCTTGTTTTGTTTTAAAAATAATTTTATCGTGATTCTTCTAACCGAAAATTCCCTATAAATGAAATCGTCTTTATCTTCTCCCTTATTCTGTATTATCTATTGCTATAAGTGAACTCAAGCTCTATTGGTGTACTATCTTAGAAAAATCATTTCTTCCTTTACGTTGCAAAAACGGTGTAAT
>NW_017147416.1:0-288 GCF_001652005.2 Ceratina calcarata
AATCAGGCTGACGATTGACAAAACAATTTTATTAAAAAATTATAAAACCGTAGAAATATTTTAATAATTTCACAAGGTAAATAGTTAGAAAAAAGCTGAACGTTTAAGAAACCGAGAAAACGTGTAAAAGAAAACGGAATCGCGTTAAGAGCCGGGGGTAGGTTTAACCGGTTAGCGGTGAAACCGTTATTAAGATTACGGCGAGCGCGCATGACTAATGACATCCTCCTTTGCTTCCACCCAGCGTTACCTGATAAATTGCCTCCTCCTCCTCCTCCTCCTCCTCCT
>NW_017147417.1:0-288 GCF_001652005.2 Ceratina calcarata
GTAGTCGCTAAATAATTCTATTATTCTCTTATCTATTAGGTACCATGATACGACCCCTAGTGAAGGAGATTCCCTAATTGCGAAGCTAGTAAGATTCAATTCATCTAATACTGATTTTATTATCCTGAGGCCTGTTATTATCTGATTTGTAATAATTGGAGCGGTTCTTCTTTCTTGAATAGGTATAAAAATTAAATAATGATTTCCATGACTTTTGACCTTTGGCATGTTTGTTATAATTTCGCTAATATCAGGCAACAGATTAGCTTCTTGTAATTCTTTCGCTCC
>NW_017147418.1:0-288 GCF_001652005.2 Ceratina calcarata
CCTTTATTTATAATGTGTTCAGTTGCTCCTGAGTCTGCTATGAAAGTTATGTTCTTTGTATTATGTGATACATTATCGGAATTACCTGTTTTGTAAGCTTTTATTCTCTTTTCGTTATTATAAGGCTTAAATCTATTTTTATTTAAGGTTGTGACGGAGCATATTTCCTCCGTTCCCGCCTGAACGCGCAACCGGCCCGACGCAACGAGCTCTCGGAGCGGGCGCTAGGCGGTGTCGCCCGAGACGGCCTTCTCGCGGCCGAGATACGACGCGGCGAGACTCCCGACG
>NW_017147419.1:0-288 GCF_001652005.2 Ceratina calcarata
TCGATTGGTATTTATTAATAAAAAACAACTTTTGATATTTTTATTTAAAAATTATTATTATTGGTTTAATAGTTTTTCCTAGATTTTATTAATTAATTTAACAATCAGCAGAAATAGTGTTAGAAGCTCTTATAATAAATAATTTTAAATGCGTTTTTATATTATAATTAAGAAAAATTTGCTTATGTTTGAATCGTTGCAATACAATGGGACATATTTAATAAAAATGATCGTCCTGTCAGGGTTTAAGGATGTATTGGCTATACAGTCAGTCCCAAAAGTTTATGC
>NW_017147420.1:0-288 GCF_001652005.2 Ceratina calcarata
AAATCTCCACTCTATATATATAAGCATGTACAATACGCGTGCTAACTTCATAACTAAAATACGTGCACTAAAGAATTATGCAAATCTTCAATTTAGGAAATCATAGCAAACTACACTATAAATAATTATGTTCGACTCTGAAAAGCAAACGAAAGAAATAGGTATTTATTGTATGCTGATTCAATTAGAACTAACGTATATCACATGAAAAATGTATAAAAAATAAAATCTGTAATGTGTACACGTGCACTATAATAATATAATTCAAAAACTTAAGCAAAATTAATT
>NW_017147421.1:0-288 GCF_001652005.2 Ceratina calcarata
GGAGATATATAGAATAAATAAAAAACCGAGTATGCGTAAAAGCTCCTAATCCGGCCGTACGTAATTTTGCCACCCCTACGAAGGTGTTCGTAGGGTCCGGAGACCTCGACTTGGAGAAAACTTTTTAGTACAAAAATTCGTGAGCCGAAAAAACAGGCCCGTACGGAAAATGTGATCGTAAATCGGGAAAGATCCGTGGCACAACGAGCCCTCTACCGAGATCGATAAGGACAGAGGGTTATAAATGGAAAAAAACCCATAAAAAATCAAAATACGGCTTATTCCAAC
>NW_017147422.1:0-288 GCF_001652005.2 Ceratina calcarata
ACATAACCTAAAAACGCAAAATAACCAAAGATCATTAAAACAATATTGTAAAACACTACGGAATAAGAAATATGGTTAGAAACAAAAACCTGTAACGCCGAGGTCACGGCAGGCACAAATAATTTCACTCTTGTGTCTACTAGCATAAACTAAAAGAAAAACAACAACAAAGAGAGAAACACACAATTCCTTCACCATCTCTCTCAATACGACATAAAAATAAAACGATGGAAAGAACAACTGAAACGATAGGAAAAACGAACATAACCTACAAAACAAAACGAAGAA
>NW_017147423.1:0-1424 GCF_001652005.2 Ceratina calcarata
AATAATAATAATAATAATAATAATAATAATATAAAAGAAGTAAATCATAAGGCAAGTTGTGGATAGATGTGAGCTGTTTAATTTATGTGTAACTTAGCCGATACGCAAAAATTATAATAAATCTATGTAGATCTCTAAGTAAATCTCTATTACTTTCAGATTGTCATCCTGTTTCCTTATACTTCTCAAATAAAAACACCTAACGTCCTAAATATTTCCTGTATATGTCTTACATATTTTTTCGTGCACAACTCACATTTACTGTTTATTGAGCAGAGTTCAGTATTTAATCAAAATTGGAGTGGATGTTTCTTTTTTGATAAGCTATCGAATGGCACAAGCGGCGCTTCATTCAACTCAAGGACACTTTTAATCCTCTTATCCAGCTAGGCCCTTTCTGAAGTTTTGTACTGTATTTTATTAATGTAATA
Organism: Ceratina calcarata; assembly: GCF_001652005.2. Lineage (NCBI taxonomy): Eukaryota > Metazoa > Arthropoda > Insecta > Hymenoptera > Apidae > Ceratina > Ceratina calcarata. The sequence continues at coordinate 432 of NW_017147423.1, forward strand.
TCTAGTAGCTGTTAAAATGTAAATGCTTTAACATTGTTTTTATGTAAGGGGTCATAAAACCGTTAGATTCTATATAAAATTATTAGAAAAAGAGTCAGTGAGTAGAATTTTTGACGTGAACAGAAATTAGGACACTCATTATGTGTGTATGTATTAATCGGCTTGTTCGTAGTACAAATCAAGGCTAATAAGATCGTATCACTGCGGACCTGTAAGATTTGACTGGCTTCGAAAGCCGTTCCAGGGAGCAATATCACTGGACTACTGACGTGACCGCTCTCAACGCAAATCATGTTCGGGAACTCGTCGTCGCCGAAGTCTGGAATGTCACGAGCCTTCTCCTGCCAAGGATTCCAAACGACCGTATCGGGAAAATTGTACTTTTGCACGCGCATCTTCCTGCCGGACACGACGTTCGTGATTATGTGCTCCGGTTGCGTGTTCTGGTAAATTCTGTCCGTCCACTCGCACACGGTCACCACGTCGCGACCTTCTTGAAAGATTTGGTTGTCTCTCGTCTGCAAATGAACAAAATTCAATTTTAAGTGCGTCGTTTAATCTATTTAATTTATAATATCAGATGCGTGTATATGAAACATTATACGGTGGTCGAAATCGCGAGAAAGCTGATCAAAGAATTTTGAAGAAATTTTCGATACATATTTACGATTATTACGATTATTTCGATAATATGTACATATAACAACAAACATTTATGTAAGTGTATAAACCAAATACTATTTTTACTAATAATAAATTATTAAGCAACAAAACCGTAAATTTCTATACTAATCCCTCTTGAAACTGAGAAAATTAAATTGTTTGCCTGAGAATAAACAGCAATTCAAAGGATTAATCATAGCATATGAAAAATTGAAATAATATCAATAATGTGTAGGTAAATTAATTTTAAATTCAGCACCACTGCTCCTCTCGGACGTCTTGTTCCTACAATTTAAAGAGTTTACCTAAACCATATGATTTTATTCCGCA
>NW_017147424.1:0-288 GCF_001652005.2 Ceratina calcarata
CACTGTGAGGGTGCTGAATGACAGGTTCAAAAACTGCTCCAATTATAAGGAGAATAGGTATTCCTATCAGTCCTGAGCAATCTTGATTAAATGTCGGACCTACCTAAGATCATACTCTGGAACTTGAGGTCGTTCAGAAAGTACAGAAGTGAACTACTTTTATTAATCACTAAAGAGCAGCCGGACATTGTCCTTCTTATGGAAACGTTCTTGACTGCAAATGATGTTGCCAGCATTCCGGGTTCTTGCATGTACAGGCAGGACAGAGACTCAGGTAAAGGTGGCGGA
>NW_017147426.1:0-288 GCF_001652005.2 Ceratina calcarata
CTCTTTTCTTTTTTAGGTTTGTTCCTGGTTTCATTTTGGTATCGTGAGTTGTTTGGGGTATGGAAGTATGCTTGTTTTGTCGGTGAGTGGTTTGCATGTTCTTGTTTGTTTTATTTGTTTTGTTTAGTTGCAGGTTGTTTTTAGTTTTTGAAGTTCTGTTTGATTCTTTTAGGATGATGGTCTGATGTGGATTTTTAGTTGATTTTACTTCTTGTTTCCTTTCGGTAAGTGATTTTTAGTGAGGTTTTTCATTTATTACTATGTTTTGCTGTCTTTGTCTGGTTTTAG
>NW_017147427.1:0-288 GCF_001652005.2 Ceratina calcarata
CATTACGTAGATCGTAAATTACGTAATCCATCAACTTTATCCTCCATCTGTCCACATCAATCATATATTTCCTCGTTTAGAGAAAAGACTTGTCCATCCTTTCATAAAATCATATAGAATTATTTTTTATCTACGATATGCTTTATACAAATATTTATTATGATTCTAGCCTTGTTCATTCATTCCTCCACAGCTTTATATACCAACATTCGTTTCTCGTCCTTACAATCCTCTACATACGAAACAAACATCCAATCCAGTTGAAGACTTAAGGATATTCTTACTCAA
>NW_017147429.1:0-288 GCF_001652005.2 Ceratina calcarata
TATACATACATATATACAAGTAACCGTATGTGATTAGAAGATTTTGCGAAAAGATTCACAAAAAAATTGACAAAATATTGTGCGTTGTGAACCTCTATTATTTTAGTGTTTTTAATAGGAAATTGTGTTTGAAGTGTTAATCAAATTACTTTTTCAAGGTAATTCATAAAAGTGCATTATTGGTAATCGTACAAATGTTGAAGATATATTTATACAGCATTGCGATGTATATTATCAAGAGGCGCATAACAGGAAAGGGACGAGAAAGAGCCAAGACCTGGCATTCGT
>NW_017147430.1:0-288 GCF_001652005.2 Ceratina calcarata
TTAAATACGCCATCGAGTACGTTAGATTAGCCATTGGATCAGGCGTAAGCGTTGTTTCGCTGTCGGAATAGATCCAGTTGCCATTTTTTTCTAGTTGACTGGAAAACTAATATGAATTTAATTTAAAATCCGACTAGGAAAACTAGTATACGGCCGTTTCAAGGGTCTAACTAGAACACTAGTATATGCATTGCAAATAAAAGAATTTAGTACGGGTTGACTAGAGAAAACTAGTATACAACCTCGGATTTAAAAAGCTATTTAGAAAAAACTAGAATATAGCGATCA
>NW_017147431.1:0-288 GCF_001652005.2 Ceratina calcarata
ATTTCGATATTCGTGTCACGTTGACGATGTTTCTACTGCGATAATAGCTCGGAGCGACAGTTGGCATTGTGTTAATGGAAACTGCTAACTGCGAAAACGCGAGCGACGCTCGTTCGATAGAAGACCTCGTTATTGTTCCACCGAGGCTCGTTTCACAGAAATCCGACACACGAGACACGAACTAAATGTACAATTTAACAATAAAATCGCAGAATTACCCGAAACATATTTTTAATTATTTTAATAAACCCTGCCTTCCCTTTTTGCAGATTTAATACGAATTTATGC
>NW_017147432.1:0-288 GCF_001652005.2 Ceratina calcarata
TTATAAGGAATGCTCCAGGGGTCTTTATTAGCTTCCTCGTTTACGTATTCCTTCCAGGATAATAATTTCGCTTCTTTAATTTTCGAGACATATTTGTTTCTAGCGCTTCGATATTCTTGCAATCGTGCTTGCAGTTCAGTGGCGATATTTAGTCTACGTACTCTAGACAGCCTCTTTTTCGCGTTGTAGGCCTCTTTTCTTAGTGTTTGCAGATCCTGGCTCCACCATGGAACAGTTTTCCTCTTTGGAGGTTTTGAAATAGGAATTGATGTGTCGCAGATAGTTCTT
>NW_017147433.1:0-288 GCF_001652005.2 Ceratina calcarata
TCTTCATTTTCATTAGTGCGACTCGGCTATGATATCATAGCACGTCTCCCGGTAGAAAAAATTTCCGTTCCTTCATAATGCAATGGTTACAAACTTTATTACCTTCTTTTTTCAATTGCATAGTGATAGTAGCATTTCTTCTAGTTTTGTGTTTCTTTCCATTTGCATTTTCACAATTCCTGATTAATAAAAGTAATAAAATTTTACTTAAAAATCAAAATCAGGTGAAACTTAATAATTATTAAACTTAAATAATAATAATTATTAATATTAAATATAAAAACTTAA
>NW_017147434.1:0-1396 GCF_001652005.2 Ceratina calcarata
GACACGGCAATTTCGCGCATAAACTGGCGAAATTCGCCTTAACCAGCAACGTACTCTGCCCTTGCCTGAGTAATGAAGAATCATCGCAACACGTACTCCTCGAATGCAACTTGTACACCGAGCAACGCGAAGAACTACGAAGAAGATGTGAGGAACTTCGGGTAACTTGGCCTCCACTGATGAGAGACCTAATGCGCGATAAACTATACAAAGTACTGTCTAGCACAGTGAGAGACATACTCCGGAAGAAGACAGTTGGCAACTTAACAAAACCAGGATACGTTAAGTAAATTTATGGGTAAGGTGGCCCCGACCGCGGTAGCAGGCGGTGCCCCGGCAATGAAGCGGTGGGGCCTAATGGCGAAGGCGAGCGACCGGAGCCGACCTGCGCGGGATCGGGCGAAAGCCGGCGGCTCTACCTTCACGTGGTCCCCGCTGGACACCTCTCGTTTCGCGAAGCGAGAGAAGTGACTAAACGAGCCACTTCCCCCCGGGATAGATCCAACTTGTCCAATGACACTCCCTCCGGGCGAGCAGAGGGCAGGGTTTTTCCAAGCTCAAGTCCAGTACACCATCTACACTGGGCGCTTCCCTTCGCGGGCGGTTTCGCTGGAGAGATAATCCTCCAACTCCACCTGGCTGGCCAAGCCGATATAAGGGAAACCCTGAGGAGCGAAGCCCCGCAATGCGACCAACGGCCGACATCAACTGTTCCTATCTACTCCCCTCAGGGGCTCCAGTGGGCCAGAAAACCCCTGTAGTGCGGGCTTAGCGACCCTGGGGTTACCCGATGCGCTGACTAACCAGTGCCGAGTGTTGTGGGGCACCATACATGGGAGAGGCTGCGTCCTCGAACATCCGATCAGTGATGCTTTGCTGGTACCACGGGGACCGGACTGCCCGCGGGGGGCGTCTGTGGGCGTTCCCCGGTCCGGCCGCGGGAGGTTATTCCGTATGCTGGCTAGCGGGCTTCGGCTTGCGGCGGGTGTGCTGCGTCTCCACAGCTCGGACACCAGCCTGTCAGAGCTGGTAGAGTGTTTGGAAAGTGCACTCGGCTCCACCAGAAGTCTGGTTCATGGTCCCACAAGTGCCGGTTCCGCTCTGGTAGTCCCAGCTTCGGCGGGGACGCGTTGATTGGACGTATTCCAATCTCGCGCCCATGGGGACCGTGTGGTAAAACCGTAATAGTAGGCACCGCACGTCAAATCTCTATCGACATCTATCCCTATCTACTGACGATGTGCACATGATGGTGGCTCAAATAAACTATAATGAAATCGACTTATACATTGTCAATGTATACTGTTAGTTCTCGATAAATATCGAGACGATATTGATCAAATTGGATAAAGTATTTAGCGAAATAAATCTGGACAGAGTACTAGTTGTTGATGCA
>NW_017147434.1:3375-4464 GCF_001652005.2 Ceratina calcarata
AGGATGCCCGCAAGGGTCCATCTTCGGGCCGGCGGCCTGGAATTGGTGCCTGGACAAGTTTCTGGTATATTTCACAAGTATAATGGACAGAGAAGAGGCCTGGGTCAACGCATATGCGGACGATGTAGCTTTTATCATTAAAGCAAATACAAGAGCAGAATTGGAGAAGACAAGAAATGGAGTGGAGGAAATGTTTGTCAAATGGTGCATGGAAAACAAACTAAAGGTTTCGGAGAGTAAGACAGTTGCTCTTTTAGTTAAAGGAAACCAGGACATAAGGAGACCGCCTCAAATAAAAGTATATGGGAACACAATCCAATACCCAAGTACTTGTAAGTATTTGGGAATAACTTTCGACAGAGAGTTGAGCTTTCTACCTCATATGAGGACATTAAGAACTAAGGTGGTCAGTTAAATGGCGTCTCTTAGGAGACATGCCCATGAGGAATATGGTATAAAAAGGCCTATACTGGATATGTACTATAAGGCGATGTGACTTCCAATGATAACATACGGCTGTGTTATATGGTACTATAGGGTGGAAAATCCTACAATAAAGAAGGAACTAAGTGCAATTCAACGTGCAATATTAATACTCGTTACAAGAGCTTGTAGGACCATATCTACAGCGGCAATGAACGTAATAGCAGAATATAAGCCGATGGATCTGGAAATTACTAGTATTGCATTAGCAAGACTATTGAAAAAGGGCAAGTCGGTATTTTGGAGAGATGTGGAGCTACCAGTTGAACTGGATTTAGAAGTGGAGGAGAAGTTGAAAAGACTGGAAGAGAGAATCAAGACTGAATGGCAAGACCAATGGAAAACCGACGAGCATGGAAGAGAATTGTATATCTTTATTAAGAATGTAAATTTTGCCAAGGAAAAACCGTGGTTTAGGCCAACAACACTTATGACATAAATATTAACAGGATACGGATCTATTAATTCTTCGCTTTATAAGCGGCGATTACGGATTCAGCCATGTGTCCTGCATGTGGGCTTCAAAAGGAAATTGTGAAGCATATACTATTTGAATGTAATAACTATAGCAGCTTCAGATATGATACACTGACTGCAAATATCCGG
>NW_017147435.1:0-288 GCF_001652005.2 Ceratina calcarata
ATTTTATATTTATTATAAAACGATTCGTAAACATGTAATCTGGAGACGAAAGATGGAGACTCAAACATGTGATTTTGGTATGCCTACAATATGATCGACAATATGAGGACAAAATAAGAAAGAAACTCTTTTCTGAAGTAAGTACTGAGACAATCTAAAACAAGGAAGGGTATCTAAAACACGTGACTCCACAGATAAAAATCTAAAAGAGTAAGATTTGGCGATCTATGGTTAATTATTAATTAAAATCGTGTACCTAACGAATTTCCAAACACGATTTCCTCGAAA
>NW_017147436.1:0-288 GCF_001652005.2 Ceratina calcarata
TCGCGTACCTAACGAATTTTCAAACTCGATTTTCTCGAAAATGACGCCACGTATGAAAAAACTATATTCCTTGTTTTTGACTAGATTTTACGTGAGGAATCAACCTCGTTGTATCACGATTTCGCAAACACCCTATATAAAGATAATGTGATTCGCAATCTCTCATATACATATACGTAGATACTACTTTAAGAATAGTATAAATACAGTTTCAACCTAGTCCACACTGGATTGAAACGAGAGACGAACTTCGAACTGCTGCCAATACGACATTGTTTTAATCATTAA
>NW_017147437.1:0-288 GCF_001652005.2 Ceratina calcarata
AAACACAAAGAGAGAAACGGGACCACCGAAAATGAATGTCATAGTAACAATAAGGAATTTTTGATCGAAAGCATACGCCTATTGAACACGTACCATTTACCTGTTTACTCCTTTTAAAGAAACTCGATGCTGCACCTATACTTCAGAAAGTGAAGGAACATTTAAAGGGGAAAAATTTCTATTGGATGAAATCGTAGTCCTTTGATTTCGATGAAATTGTAACTTGAATCTCAGATCACATTTTTCCTCGGAATAACCTTCGTTAGAAATATTAAGGCAATTCATAGT
>NW_017147438.1:0-288 GCF_001652005.2 Ceratina calcarata
AAAAACTCATAATTATTTACCAGAGTTTAATTTCAGTTCAATACACTTACCTTCGCAAAGGAACATCACTCGACTCAAATATGAGGAGCACTTTACTTTACAAAAAGTGATCAAACATCCGGAACAATTATACGCTATAAGTAAACAATTAAGCGAATTGCGCACGAATATTGTTAAAACGAAAACTTACATTCCCGTTGGAATTCACTATGGAGTAATTCTAGCCTATAGTCGCAGCGTAGTAGTTGTAATACTTATCGCGCAGTATTATTAATCCGTAAATATTGT
>NW_017147439.1:0-288 GCF_001652005.2 Ceratina calcarata
TCGCCAATTCAAATAATTTGCCAAAATTTTCTTCTCCCGAGAACTGTCTAACAATTGCTACTTGAAATGCTTCCCATGACATAGGTGGGTTTTGCAATCCGTCAAACCATTTTTTTGAAATACCTTGCAACTTTAATTGTGCCAAATACAATTTATAAGTATCGTTCCACTCATACATGAGCGCATACGAATCAATTCTGTTCAACCACTCAGTGGCTGACAAAACCCTTTTCTCAGGATCGAAATTAGGTAACACTTTTTCATTAACACTAGATTGCCCAAGGAAGT
>NW_017147440.1:0-288 GCF_001652005.2 Ceratina calcarata
TCCAGTTTTTGTTTCATTTGATTTATTGTTCCGAGGATATCTCCCTTTTTTTCTCTCCTCTCGAGGGAATATCGACGGGGCCTTTTATTCGATTTGAATTTTTCGGGATTTGTAATCAAAGAAAATAAAGAATTATATCAATTGAGAACTTACCATTTAATTTCCCTCATATATGAAACCCTGTTCTTACAGTGTTTGTATTTTTTGTAAATTTCTATATTTGCATAAAATCGGAAGTCTAGTAATAAGATAAATCATGCTATATTTTATTATAAGGTGACAAAAATT
>NW_017147442.1:0-288 GCF_001652005.2 Ceratina calcarata
CGCCCCGAAAGAAAAAGGGATACTATCTCCTTTATCGTCTGTACAATCCCCGTCAAAAACTAACTCTCCTCTATCCTCAAAAAGAAGTACAAAAATTCCTAATTTACCATTAACAAATTCTCCTCACAACTATCCTATTTGCATATCATCCTAGCCGCTCAATCCTTAAATTAAAACTCATACCTTCCTATTTATAAACTTCCACAAAATTCCCATACCCAAAGAAAGAGGGATTTATTCTTCCTTTACCAGTAAACCAACCAACAAGATTTATTTATATTAAGTTTC
>NW_017147443.1:0-288 GCF_001652005.2 Ceratina calcarata
GAGATCGCTACGGGTTCTACGTGCCCAGAAGAGGAGAGGAAGGACCTTCGGGCGTTAATAGGACTGGAGTTGGTGGTGGATTACGTGAAGGAGCCAAAGGGCGATCCCTCGAGCGAGCAGACTTCGCAAGTAACCGAATAACTTGTAAAAATCGAACGATTCTTTCTCGTTCTTGACCGTATAAATAGATGTAGCTCTAACACTTACAAACTCGGCTGGTTTTTATACGACTATGTCGTATATACATATAGAGGTTTAAAGAAAAAGGCAACAATTTTTCAATTCTAC
>NW_017147444.1:0-288 GCF_001652005.2 Ceratina calcarata
AATAATTTTTTCGTACAAAAATAACTAAAAGCGACCAAGTTATGCGCTATCTCCCCAGACGCCAAAAAAAAGTGCCTCAACTGCTGACATCATACAGTTCGTTAGGGTGCCTGAAATGGAAAAAGACAAAGACGTTTTCAAACAAGAAAGTATTCTCTGTACAATGAGGTAGCATATCCGAGAAATGATGAAATCTGACAAAATAATGGAGTTTCTAAGAAATTTTTCGATTTTTCCTTAAAAAAATTGTCATTTTTTCGTTGCCAAAATTACAGTTTTCATCCAATC
>NW_017147445.1:0-666 GCF_001652005.2 Ceratina calcarata
GTCTTCCTTCCGCGATCACAGTCCCTTTCGCACTGTTAATTCTTTCTATTTTACGGCTTCTTTTTCACTTGTACTTTATACTCCGCACATTACAATTAGTTGTACATCACTTTTTCTTTACGAATCCGTTTCACGTTTACTTTACACTCCGCACTTTACATTATTTTTACGTCACTTTTTCTTTGTAAATCCGTTTTACAAGGCCAAGTAGGCCCTGAAAAGGGCCGATTATTAAACACCGACGAAAGTTCTCCTTCCTTTAATTTTCTGGTGGCCCTGGAAAGGGCCGTTTTTTGAAATAACGACGAAAGTCGTTCCTCGTTCTATGTTCTGGGGGAACTGAAAAGGGTCAATTTTTGAAATAACGACAAAAGTCGTTCCTCGTTTTATCTTCTGGGGGCCCTGAAAAGGGCCGTTTAATATGTTACAAATACGGTTCCACGTGACCGCCATTTGATTCGAGGCAGGCCCGTGCTCTCCGAACAACATTGTCTTTAATTTTTGCCAGTGTTTCCTAGGTAATCATTGCCACGGCGCCGTGTATCCGGGCTACCAATTGCTCGAGACAGTCAATCGGTTCCCGGTACACCTCCGTGTGAAACAAAAAGAAAAGTAAAACCAACATTATTAATACATGTATTCCAGCTAATATCATAATATCATTAA
>NW_017147445.1:1424-2839 GCF_001652005.2 Ceratina calcarata
TTTTGTGATTCGGTGCATAGTTTCCGAGAAAAAATTTCATAAATATTTGAAATTTTTTAATTTCATGAATTTTTTCCTCGGAAACGATGCGTCTAATCGAAAAATTAGTAAATACACTTTCGACTCCAAATTTTATGCAAAACAGGATGGATTTTTTCATTCTTTAAAGTTTCGATTCATTGTATTGGATATGAAAATTTTTGTGATTAGATTGTGGAAGCTCTGACTTCTTTTTAAAATTTGTAATTTAGCTTAACTAGCCTAATAAAATTCTTAGTAGAATGGCAAATTACACGCCCAATGAGGTAGTCGACATCCTTATAATCTCCGGTGAATGTGGTAGAAATTACAGACTTGCTGCCCGTACTTATGCGGTGCGATTTCCAAATCGCCGTCATCCTAGTGCTCGACAAGTGGTAAACATTGAGAAACGATCTCGCAATAATCCACTACGTCGCCAAAGACAAAGAAATAGACTTGTTAATAATAATGACCCTAGACTACTTACAGTTTTGGGTATGGTTTACTTAAATCCTCATATCAGTACACGTCAAATGCAACGGGAATTGGGAGTCCCTCAATCTACGGCTTAGAGATTGTTACGATCAGTCAATTACCATCCTTATCACATTACTCTGATACAGGAATTAAGCGGAGCAGATTACGCACTCAGAGTACGATTTTGTAGATGGGCTCTTGAGATGTTACAACAGGATCCAGATTTCTTTTGGCATGTTTGTTTTAGTGATGAAGCTACATTCATCAACAATGGTAGTCTCAATAGGCACAAGTGCCATTATTGGTCACCAGTAAATCCACACTAGTATCGCGAGGTGCTTAATCAACATCGTTGGAGTCTGCATGTATGAGTTGGCATTTGTAATGGCCAAGTGATTGGACCACATTTTTTTAAACGTACCATTAATGGTCAAATGTACTTGCAATTTCTCGAGAATGATTTGCTAATATATTTGGAGAATATTCCACTTGCAGCCCGACTACGGTTATGGTACCAACAAGATGTTGCTCATTTGCTCGTGACGTACGGACATTTTTGAATTAACGATTCCCAAATCGATGGATAGGGCGAGGTGGACCATTCTTATGGCCTCCTCGATCCTCGGATTTGAACCCACTTGATTTCTTTTTATGGGGTTACGTAAAAGATGTTGTGTATAGTCAAGCTCCAACAACAAGATTAATCATGATGGATAGAATTAGAAAAGCCTGTGAATCAATTACTCCCGAAATACTTAGGAACCTTCACGGTAACGTTCGTCGATAACGATAAACCGAACGATAAAACTGAACTTTATAACAATTTACAACACTACACAAAAGAACCAATAAGACGTCCGAGACTTTCGAGGTCTTGCGCTGTGCTTCCGTTCAAATAGTTGCCGGCTTCCTAATAG
>NW_017147446.1:0-288 GCF_001652005.2 Ceratina calcarata
ATGTATTGTAAAAATTGCTAAATTCGAATTAATAAATGAATGACAAAAGATCTTGATATTTTTATTTCAATCACATAATTCTTGACCAATCCTGGAGATTTTGAAGTGGATCGAAGCCACGTGGTAAGACCTGTTAGTATCGTTTTTAGAGTATAGTTTGGAAATCCTAACAAATGAAGAATCTATCCCAGAATCTCTGTATTTTAATCTTTCAATAAATTAATGTATATTTTAATAAATGTTACATCGAATTGAGAAAGATAGTTGAATCTATTTCGCTGGAATGAA
>NW_017147447.1:0-288 GCF_001652005.2 Ceratina calcarata
TAATTATGTATGCCATTGTTTAATTACACTGAAATAATTAATGAAATTATGTCCCTTGGCAAAGCGAAGAAAGAGAATATTTTCCACATACATTCCTTTTCCCATTCACTTTTCTTGATTAGGAAATCATTAAAAAGTGCAAAATGAGAGCTTTCCTTTAGGAAATGGGAAAAATGCACGGCTTTGCCAATGTGCCTGGTGAACACGAATCGAGCATCGTCTTCAATGCGTGCCTAGTCATAAAAATGGACTCTTTTTGATCTTTTTCAAGTGCGCCAAGTGTCATTC
>NW_017147448.1:0-288 GCF_001652005.2 Ceratina calcarata
TCATTTCTTTAAGTACTTATGTTTGCAGATTGTGTTAGAGCCTGGGAGCATTGTTCGGCCTCGTTTTCATTTGTTAATCCTTTTACCGATAATTCGATTACGAATTCTCGCAAATGTGTACAAGATTCTTTGAAACGCTTGCCAAGCATAAGAAATGGTATAACACTTCGTATGCTCGACGCCGCGTTGTAAACACCGACCCGCAAGATAAATGCCGGCCTCCGCGTAACGAGAATATTCAAAATACGAATTCTCGATGATATGTATTGCTCACTCTAAAGCATATTA
>NW_017147449.1:0-288 GCF_001652005.2 Ceratina calcarata
AATTATGCGTATTGCGACGGCACGTGATAATTCATTAATGATCGTCGAATTCGCGAAGGAAAAATTGTTACGCTTCGCATTAATCGCGAAACTAGCTCTCTGACAAATGGGTCCTGATCGGATCACGAATCGAGACGACATTTCTGGATCGATGGAATCGAGTTAGCCTTTGTTTAGTGTTCTAATTAGTAGAAATGAGATAATTGCTCGTGTAGAAACGAGAGAAGTATTGCGGGAGAGACGTTGCGAGAAGCGCATTCTCTAGATTTTTATTTCATAGTCGAACTC
>NW_017147450.1:0-288 GCF_001652005.2 Ceratina calcarata
GAATAAGCCTACTACAATAACCGTAGATGCATCAATGAAATTTTAAAGATCTTAATCAACAATGAAATAAAACGTCTAAAAATATAAGCTTATTAAGCTTAAGAATATATCCTCGATTTTCATCAATCATGTATCGAAACACAGATAAGCAACAAGCAGTTGAGAACTGATAAACGGCTATAAATTTCAGCCTAAGTGTTTTCAAATCTTTATTAAAAAATGTAAAAGAGTGAATTTACGCTATCAAGTTCCGATTCTTATAATTCAATATTGCGTTTAACACCAGCC
>NW_017147451.1:0-288 GCF_001652005.2 Ceratina calcarata
ATTTAAGATAGACAATAACAAAAGCAAGAATTGTAGGACTTGTAGACAGTTGCAAATCAGGTGCAATCCTGCCAAAAAAGAGCTAAAACTATATTAAAATATTAGAAATTATGCGTTAAAATTTCCCTGAGACTTGAAAAATCACATCGAACAATTTTATAAACCTTACTCCTCTGTGCACATCATTTTTTCTAAAAGTTCATCACCTCAAGCGTTAGACATAGCTTTCTGTCACATATTTTAAACTTGCGACAGAGATCTTACGACTCATACAACTTTAAGAGGTAC
>NW_017147452.1:0-288 GCF_001652005.2 Ceratina calcarata
TCATGCTGCTCATCCAATCCCAAATCAATTAATCAGTCAATCAATCAATTAATTAATTAATTAATTAGTACCTGAATCAATTTACGGCCAGAACCATCACTGTCCATAGCTCCCATCAACCCGATTTAGTCTTAACTCTAATCAGAGAAGTTTGAAACCAGTTCAGTCCAACTCCATCCAGATTCATTTCAAACCGTTAAGAAATAACAGGTGCATAAGTACACCAGTCATTCATTCGTTCATTCGTTCCTTCCTCTCCCCCAATCTTCGGACATAAGTCCTTCCACC
>NW_017147453.1:0-288 GCF_001652005.2 Ceratina calcarata
TCGCAGTTCCAATCTCACGTTTTACATTGATTCGTAGGAAACTTGAGGAAGAGTGGCAATTGCTGGCTGGTAGAATGTGGCAATGAAAAAGTTGGCTTGTCCCAGGCTAATATCGAACATGTGTTATAGAATGTAAAGTGATACAGCAGAACGGTGACACTTGGAAGACGAAACTCGTGACAAAAAAAAAGATAGGATCATTTCTTGTTGTATATCGCGTGTCAGCTAAAGGTGATCAGATCAATTTCGATTTATTTCTCACTGCTATTTTCATCTACAGTAATGAGC
>NW_017147454.1:0-288 GCF_001652005.2 Ceratina calcarata
TGTTAGGAAAGTATGGTTTGGCGCACTATGTAATGTTGGCAATCGTGAAACGAAGACGATCGAAGACACTAGTCTTGGCAAGTAGCAACGGCCGCTCTCTCGTTAGTCTTGTGCCATACGTCTATCAGATTGCAGCTTACAAGCAGAGCTAAGCGATACGTGAAGAACAATCGAGAGAACGGCGATCAAAGTTAAAACCGTTTTCATCATTTCGTTATTTCATATTTTTGTATTTAAATAAAGCTTTCTCACCAAACTCACATCTCAATCTATCTCGTTTTCCGAACG
>NW_017147455.1:0-288 GCF_001652005.2 Ceratina calcarata
CACTAAACTGGTGCAACCAGGAAGGATTGGCACTGATCGCAGGAACAGACGCCAATGCATGTAACACAGCATGGGGCAGTACAAAAACGAATAAGAGGGGCGAAACCCTGCTTGAATTCTTCGAATCAAACGAACTAACATGGGCAAACGAAGGCTTTAAACCAACGTTTATTACCTGCATTAGGGAAGAAGTGCTAGATATCACGATCGTTTCGGTCGACAAATTAATTGATATAGGTAACTGGCGGGTATCAAACGAGCCTTCGCTCTCGGATCATTCCTACATAA
>NW_017147456.1:0-926 GCF_001652005.2 Ceratina calcarata
TACTTAAATAATTTTTAATTAAACAAATACAGTAAATAAACATTCATATGCGGGTGTTTTGATGCACGTCGTAAAGCGACGATAATATGATAAAAATGAAACACTCACAAATTCATTAAATGGTACACTGTGTGTCAAATAGAGATGGTAGAAGGAGAGAGAAGGTGGTATCGTTCAAGATTAGAATGAATGAGAGTATCATCTTAGAATGACTACCGAGATAATGTTGCCCGTTAGGGTGGACGAAGGAGAAGGAATCGTCCACGATATCCACGCGGGGTATTTAAGTCGACAGGCGGTGTCCAGCTGAGAGCCATTGGCGTCGGGTCGGTAGTCGCGTTTTTCATCGACGTGTCGGAGCCTATTCAAGTGTTGGCAGTTTTTCACGCGGTAGGCGACAAATATCCCCACTAAAATCTCCTTTAGATGAGTCCCCACGTGGCCGAGGACGTCACGCCGGATTGTGCCCTCGGCGGCATTCATAGTGCTGATCTCGTGCCGGTGACAACAAATCGTGTGACACCCGGAATCGTGGTGCGTCTCTTCCGTATCTTACGACATTTCCCGTCTACCAGTTGAACGATATCACGTGAGAATCGCTGCAAAATGATAGTGTAACTGACACGTACCGCGTGCTTTCCAATTTACTCTCGAATTCGATTTGATCAGATTCTAGACAGCAAAGTGATTTCTTCGTTCTTCAGTCGTGATGGGTCAGACCATTCAGAAGTACGCACTACTGTTTGACGGCTGAACGTTAGCTTTGATATTGCAAGGGAAAACTATTATAAAATATAATGTAAAAGAAGTCATAGCTATGAACGCAGTTTCAGTTTATTGTTAGACCATTTCTTACATTATACACTTTTGCCATTTTTTTTATACGACATAATCTTAACTAATTCTGTTAATCAATTTGAGGAGAC
>NW_017147456.1:1793-7329 GCF_001652005.2 Ceratina calcarata
TTATTAACGAGTAAGAATAGTGCATAACTCATACTATCTTCGTTCTTCATTACTAATATTATTGTGCAACTGACAAGCTCGTGGAATGAAAACACCTGGGGTATCTTGTGTACACGTAACACGAGGATGGTGGAAAGAGGAAGTTTCCGAGAACATTGAATTATACCGTATCGAGAAGTAATAGTTTCCACCTAGACGAAAGAGTTCGCTATTGCCTCCTACAGAGTTTTAATTAAGAAAGGTACCCGAATGATTTAAGGGCGTTCATATGAATTGGTAGTGTCGAACTTAACATGAACTCACATGGACATAATATTTCAATTTGCCATGATTACAATTATACACTTCGCAATCGTGCATAGAGAAGATGCGATCCTCTGTAAATCGCGGCCAACCGAAAAATCATTGAAATTACGCATGTTGAACGACTATTTCTCGAAAACGAGTGCCACATGCCATCTCTAGATTTCAATGAAATAAAAGCGTTTTTCATGTAAATCAGTAAAATGTTTTTTTAAATCAACTTTGTGTCATTTTTTTGTAAAATATAGGAGACAAAAGTTGCCATAGTAATAATTATTTCAAACATGTTACTTTAGATTATGTGCGTTATATGAGAAAAATTTTCCACGAAATTTACTGCATGATTGCACCTAACCCATTAACCGCGTTATACGAGAATCCATTGTATTCAGTATTCGAACGTACACAGAAGACGTCTAAATTAATATTTAAGTTTAAAAAAAAATGTTCGAAAATGAATTTTTACGCGAACTTAAAGAGCATTGGTAGAGGAATTCCACTGCGCGGATTGTGGTGCATTCGTACGTGGTAGGCGGGATAATGCGAAAGAAAGGAACGGAACAGTTTGGGTCCACCCCGCGGTTCCATAGCCAATAATCTAGACGAATTAAAGTGAACGGATAATAAGCATTCGCAACGTCATTTCTATCGCCAGGCCGTCGTTTCTGGTCACCTGCATTCTGTAATACGAGATGCACATTCGCATTACGCAACTCTCGCTTACAGCGGCTCACCACACGTAGCTCCTACGCAACTGGGTTATTATTTACAACCCGCGGCACTCTTCGGCGTTATTTTTCATTTCCACGTTTCGTTTCGCCGTTTCTTCTTTTCGCCGCTATAAATCTGCTTAACGAATAGCTCGAAATAACAAGCCTGATACATTTGATCCGGCGAATTAACTCGCTCGCCGTGCATAGATTACTTACTCTGCCACGGCGTTCAATGAGAAAGTTTATGGACTGTGGAAAGTGAAACCAACTTCTTTGCTAAGCCGATAACGTGGCCATTGATGCGAAATTATACAGTGCTTCCGGGTGATCATTTATTCTGTTCTTCAGATTTAAGCCAACACAGATCAATTATTATTGTGGCATTCGACATGTACGTTCGAAACATAAAGAAATTCACACGGTTCAACTTTTAAACATTTAAAACATGATCTTCTTTATGATTTTTCTTTTACCTTGGAAATTTCATCAGGATATAAAATGTATCAGAAACATTACAATTATCTTTCGTGCACAACACAAATACGTCGTAGAAATAGTAAAAACAATTCATAGAAAATAAATGAGAAGATCGTTTTATCTACACGCATGATCTGAAGATGATCATTTTCCGTGAACCAAGTACGAGGTAATATATTAACAAGTGTTCGTACATAATCTGATTAGCCTCAAGTGAATCACTCATGATCTGAAGATTTGCTCTGAAAAAATCGTGGAACGTGTTCCTTTGAACACAAATTAGAAAAGCGAACCGCACACGCGGTATTTTGACATCCAATCACCTAAAGAAATATTACCGCCTAGAAAATGAGATAGACTCGTGGAGTAGCTACTAGCTACACGTTACAATCTGTCCGGCGTAATTTGTTTCCACCGCTAATTATCTCGTATACGTTTTCCTTATCTGTCAGAAGCGATCCTACCGCATCCTATGCTTTCAATTTGTACCGCTGCTAATAGTAACCTCTGTCGCGTGGGACCGTACTCCATAATTAGGCGAACTTTATTTGCATACGATAACTCATGCAGAGATCGCCGCTGATTAGGTTGCTCGCCACGAATTAAAATCTTGCGCACGTAACAGCAAATACCAGTCGCGGAACCCTTTGCCGTTACGTTTACATCTCTTTGCACACGACACGTGCACCGAGACTTGTACAGGTTTTACCTATCTCACCCTCGAACACAGAAACCAATAATTAACACAAATATTTCCATTTGTTACAGGTTACCACAGCTTGCCGTTTTAGCGAAGATTTTGTGCCTCCTGATGGTGAGTGTTATTTATTTTTCATTGTACTTACAAATTATGTTCATAAATTCATATTCAGAATAGTGCTTTATGAAATGGATCATATAATTAAAATAGATTTTATTTCTTTATTTTCGGAATCATAATATACTTCGATCCGTTGAATAACAAGAAATATTTCTCTGATTCAAAAAGACTGCGTGTAAATCATTATGATAATTTGCTCGACGATAAAAAGTGTCGTGCACTAAATTACATCTGTACGAGTTGATGTATATCATCGTTGGGACTATCAATATTTCTGGGATAAAAATTTCTACGATAGAAACACGAATCCCAGATGCATATACCCCTGCGTTTATGTACGTAAGAACGAGAGATATGACTGTTCCAGTTCCTCACACGAAATTACATTCAAAAAATAATTCCAGCTGCCGAGAGCTGCTTTCGCGTTACGTTCATAGTTGAAGGGAAATACTGCTGCCCCAGATACGTTGCCTTTAACGAGCCGTGTAAAATTTGAACGAGAACTTTGGCCAGGTTCGTGCGGAATCCGTAAACTTGCATACTTATTCGATACGTACTAAGTCTTTGTACAGGAGCGGGTGACTAGGTCAGATCCTAGATACTCGTTGCACGAAGAAACCGAACTATACTTGAATCGCGTGTCGAAAGTCTATCTAAAAAGTAGGACTTTGCGATTATCCTTCGTCGTATGAAGCTGTAGTTAAATTTTATGCAAACTGAGTATTGAATTGACGAAATGACCAAATTCAAATGACGTAATATCCATTTATCATGTTATCTAGATTTCAATGATTTAATCAAACTGCATTGCTTAAAATATTCTGAGTGTTCAATTGACGATAACAAGGACTTCTCCACTTCCCTTGAGGTTCTAATTATCGAGATTCAATTATTTATTTTTCAATTTGGGTTTATATTTTACACGTTCATTGTCATTCATGGTGTTCATTTTAATGGTATGTTCTTAGACTCGATTGTTAGTCAACTTTCCTGCCATTAGTACATTTCAATTTCATTGAAGTACATATGAAAGATGTTTCATTTGTTTGTTTTAAAATCACCATCCCGCCTATTTTATTATATTTTTGTGACATAGGTTTATCGTAATAGTTAGAAAAACGAGCGTTTATCTTTTGATATAGAACAGTGCAATGTGGCTACGTGGAAATGCGTTGGGTGCAACAACCTCGTTGTTAGAAAAACTGTTAACCACAGCCGTATGTTTAGCGTTTAAAGGATACGAAAGTAGCGGGTTCATAGCGGTCAGTCTTATCCTCACTTTCAACCATGATCGGTTTCCCGGAGAAATTGAAACAGTATAAGTTCCCATCGTGAGATTCGTGTGATACATAGATGCTACAGATTGAATCATTTGAAACTTTAGTTTCAATAGATTGCAAAGTATACATAGTCGATCAATTGTAATTTAATATAGTAAATGTCCTAATTTCTGTTCACGTCACAATTCCTTCTCACCGGCTTAATGTTACATAAATCATTATAGAAAAAATACCAGTGATCAGAAATTCGACATTTACTGTACAACACTTCCAATCTTTCCAATAAAAAATGAAAGTAATCTCCATTTCAATATATATTTTTTGTTTCTTTGCATAAGNGGTTTAAGATTGATAATAAAACAAAATGCTAAAAAAAAAGGCAACGAGTGTGACGTGAATTGGAACATTCACTATAATTACTCTCCAATTATGAAAATGAAACAATGGTACAGCCAGGCATTTAAAAAAAATAAAAAATGCTCCGATATAGCGGCGTTTTGAAAGGCGCTGTACCGAATGAAAATTGGTTCAGGGAGGGTGCATATCTTATGTTCTTCCATCATAATAACTATTAAAATTTGAGTAATTCTGGCCAAGTTCTTATAGGTACAAAACTATTTGTTAATTGCAGGTGGTAATGTGCGGGGCGGTACCGGCAATGGTGCGCTCCGTGAGTCTTTACTCGACTTGCAGCCTCGGCAATATTACCGTATATAGACATCAAATCCTGGCCGTGGGACGCAATGATCAGAACGCCCCTTACCGTAAGTAAGATTGTAATCAATTACATTACTTCCACAAGAGACTGATCGTTTTCCTAAATCCTTTCGCAAATCTTGTAACCAGTTTGTAAAACCTATGTTATATTATAACATAATGATTGAATTTACAGTGTTCCCTTAGAAATCGAATTCGACATGCTAATTAATGACAAACTTGAGAATCTCCTCTTTCGTGTCAATTCTTATCAATTTATTTGAAACATGCTTGTGTTTGCCGATAATTTGTATAGTTAAATATTGACAGGAAATTTTTACACAGCCCGCCCGGTGGCTTCGGTAGTTTACGATTAACCCTCGAGCTATAAACACGCTGCGATCCTTTTGACAGATGACATGCACCGGCATGAACTCTCTCCCGAAAATGATTTCGGCTGGATCGTCGAGATTTTTTAAACGCGTTCGCAGTCAGTACGAAGAACAAGCTGTCCGCCCAATCCGCGGCGCGAGTGCGAGGCGGCACCTTTTCTGACTCTCGCTATGTGAGGTAGGGGAGAAAAGGATGGTCTAATAGGAGGGAAGAAGGCTTGTGCAAACAGAGGAGCCAGTTTTCTCGCCGCACGCTGCGCCGCGTCTGCACCTCCCCGAGATCCATCACCATCGTCCACCTCTTCCTCCTTTTTCCACCTCTTCAGCCTCACGCTGCCACCGGTACTCTTGCTGCCGTTGCTGCCGCACTGCCTCCAACCTTTTCCTTCTGTTGTACATATCCGCATCTCCTTACGTTTACACCATCCTCCAGCTACACTCCCTCCGCATTTTAGCCGTGGCAACGAGCCTCTCTCGACCGAACGATTACTCAAGCTCGGCTCGCGAAATGAACCGACTCGGCTAACGCTTATGCGCGCGGGTTCAGACGCCGTGAGAACGTCCTTGAAATTGTGGATTCTACTGTAGTATGGGGTATTCGCGAATTCCTCGCGCGTCGCTAAGACTCCGAGGGATAATTAGCTTCGCGCGGAAAATTGTTTGTTTGCATATTTGTTGCTAATTAGTTGGCACAGCATCCATTTTACGATGTTGTCGCGTCGCCTAGCACGTTGGGAAATCGTGACGGCCGATGTCCGAACGGTAATTGACGTCACCGTGACGAAGTGAACGAGAATGAACCTCTCAGAGATTTCAATTTTATTTTACTCATCCGTGAAGAAAATAGCGACAGAT
>NW_017147456.1:8859-9065 GCF_001652005.2 Ceratina calcarata
AATAAATTACCATGAGTATTAATTAAGTTTTAATAATGTGTATAAGCATACACTTTGAATTCTTTGAAATTTATTCAATAGAATTTCCTCATATTTGGTGTTACAGAAAAACTGACAACTCAGTCGGAGGACTTTAGTGGAAAGCTGTACATCTTCGCAGAGGAGAGTAAGCGATACATTTGTTTCAACAAGCGATGGAAACTGGT
>NW_017147457.1:0-1325 GCF_001652005.2 Ceratina calcarata
TACAAGATATCGGTTAAATACGCGGCTAAGAAAAAAAAGAAATAGTTAAAAAAAAGGGGGGTCAAAGGACACAATATCGGTTATACTCCTGATCTCATGTTAGTAGTGGAGCATTGTAGTCCATAAATAGATTATACAATTCCAATGTACTCCTCAGCGCTGATAGACTCAAAGTCCTTAAGGTGCTACGATTTGTTAAGCCCAAGCTTTGGAGGGCAGCTATGGTTTCTTTGGGCATGGCACCCCTGGCCCCTATAACAATTGGAAGGACTTCAAACTTCGTTGCTTCAAATTTCTCGCGCAGGACAGGTAGCAACGGATTATATTTATTTATTTTAGTCAATCTATTGACAGAGAGCGAATCGCCGTCTTCGTGGCAGACTGTGAAGTCGACCACTGAGACCCGTTCCTGATTATGTACGATCAGGTCTGGTTTCAGATTACCTACTCCTGTACAATAAATCGTTGACTCCCTAGTTATAGTTGCTGTCGGATTAATCTTAATAATTTCCTGTTCTACAATATCAGCAATTTCATTGTGCCTTTTAATAATTAGGGGTTTAGAGTAAGCACATTGGCCAATAATGTGTCCGAGCGTTTCCGGCATACACTTGCAGTGTCTGCATAATACTAGGTTGTCCTTTCTTACGCGGTTCATGGAGACTTTGTCTTCAGCAACGTTTGCTCTCATTTTCAGAGCCGTAATAAATCTGCTGGCTTTTAATAAGTAGGGCTTATAGAGCCATTCATTTCCTATTTTGTCAGACTTAAAAGTGTTGACAGCTTTCCCCTGAGTAGGCAAATCCGCCCAGCGACTAAGTTCTTCTCTTTTAGCGCGTATTTTATAGTTATTGATATCTCGGATAGTTAAACCAACCCAGTTAAGCCGTACTTGTCTCGCAAGTTTAGATAGTTTTCCCATAAGGGTAGAGCCCTCGTATGTGACTGTCTTTATAACCGGATCGCTACTGTTTAATAATTTAAGTCCAGCCTTCAACATCGCAGACACTACAACTATTTCAAGTTTTGGGAAGCCCAGGCCACCATCTTTCTTTGCGGAATAAATTATGCCATTAGTAATAGATTGCGGGAGATGTAATATCTCCTTAACCGTCACCCTTATATATTGATCTAATTCTCTTATCAAACTGATAGAAGGGTCTCCCAGGATCAGACCATGTAAATAATGAGGCAGTATATATGTGGCTAGCAGTTCGATCTTTTGGTGCGGTTTTAATGGAAATTTTTTTATATTAATTAATGCTTTATCAATATCTTCACAGGATTTTTTAATACAAACTCCATCCCATGGGGTAATCGGCATA
>NW_017147457.1:1579-4070 GCF_001652005.2 Ceratina calcarata
CATTAGGCTTAAGAGACTTGATTTTAACATTATTAATATTGACATTAGGGTCGAGCACGTACCAGCTATCGCGCGTTGTTTTAATTTCGAAAGAGGCACATTTATCAATAGCTATGCTCATGCCGAGAGATGAGAGATACTTTGCGAGTTCCGTCAGTAAGAGTTGCGCGTTATCAGCCGAGTCCGCAAGAAGTATTACATCATCGGCGAATGCTAATAAGGAGACATTGACATCATTGATGCGTAGCCCAGTCATTTCCTGGAGCTTGTGTATAATGGGTTCCAGAACCAGGTTGAAAATTAATGGAGATAGGGGATCCCCCTGCTTGACACCACGACAGATGTTAATGTCGAACGATTCGCTACCAATCTTGATGTTTGTCTCCACTCTCTCATAGGAGTCCATGATAACTTGGACAGCTTCATTGGGTAGACCTTTGGATAGTAGAGCTTTCTTAATCGCACCATGTGGCACAGTATCAAAAGCTTTCATAATGTCGACCTGAACTGCAACCATGCCACTGTTACGTTTGCTATCCTTGATTAATTCATTGAAAAGCGTTATATTTTGGTAACAGCCCATTTCTGGTACAAAACCCTTTTGTCTCGGGGACAGATTAATAACATTTCTTAATCGATCATCAATAAGGCCCCAGTAAAGTCTACTTAAAATAGGGGAAATAGTGATCGGCCTGTAATTAGAAGCAAGAGACCCGTTTCTGCCTTCCTTGTGTAGCAGATTAGTTTTATTTTTCCTCCAGCTATTAGGTTGTCTAGCAGCCAACAATATAAGATTAAACATCGGAACAAGTATATCCAGATGACCAGGTTTCATTATGTCTTTCTTCTTAAGGCCATCTGGTCCTGGGGCTACATTGGCTTTGATTTTTTTTAGCCGCTTACTTATGTCTTGATCCATAATAGCTGGCAAAACGTCTAGCGCACTAAGTTCACTGTTGGTTTCATTGATTAATGGAAAATCAGTGGGACCTGCCTGATCCCAGAGTTCCTGGTATAACACTTTAAAATCCTCGATGGGCGGGTAGGAAGTGTTCTCTGCCATAAAGTCTGTGCCTTCACGAATATGCTTGGCGAGTATGGATGGAGATTCTTTATACAAGTTTTGTGCTTTGGCATAACGACTCGCTTTCTTTTTAGCTCTGCGCGAGAGCTTCCTGTTTTTATGTCTGTTGGGACCCAAGGTTTGCTTATGGGTCGCATCGTCGGCCCTAGCAAAATAGTCGAAAACCAAAGCGTAGATGTCCTCAATTTCGTTTTCATGAATGGGCTCACCGTCTTGTTTGGATTCTATTAAACTCCAGATATTGTTGGCAATGTCTTTTACCCTCTCATGAATCTCGTCCGCAGGAGGACGCTTACTTAAGATCCCACGAATGAAATCAATTCGCCAGCTTGGAGAGGTGTCATTATTATCTCCGTCATCTTCACATGTACCCCCAGAGACAAAGTCACTTGGTAGTACACTAACTTGCGAGGGAGACGATTCTTCGCTGGCAATTTGCTCCACTTCGCCGGAAGTAGAGGGAAAATCAATAGGGGTGATTGACCGTAGTTTCTCATTTTTTAATTTTTTGTATACTGGCTCACATCTCTTATCTCTAAGTTGCTTAATAGTTTTCCCTGGAAAATGTTGGGCCATGGCCTTAGCTATAAAGCGTTCATTTAGTAGCATTACTTCGAGTGTTAACATTCGTTCAATCTCTTCAGGGGAGAAAGCAGATCCACCTCGTGGGCGCGTATTAGCCGATTTTTCCGCTTCAGCAATTCTTTTTTCATTACGCACCTCCGGGTGTGCTGATCGCTCATGCTGAGACAAACCACGTTTTGAGGAAAAGGATCGTGAGCAAACTGAGCAGACACAGGTTGCCGACACGGTGTCATGTGTATTGGTATTTCTAATTGCTGGGCATTTAGGTATATGGCAGGACACCGATCTAAAGGTGGGGCAAATTTTACTGCAATGACAACATTTGTATTTAACGATTGTGTGAGGATGGGAATCTTTCATGTGTTGCTCCTCATCCTTTATGCTGAGGAAGAGGTAATTGCCTCTCCCAACCTTTGTACAAGGTTCGCAAGTCCTTTGCGTGAATGGCACAGAAATCTCATAGACCATAGGTATTTCAGTTCGTCTTCTAAGGGTCCCCAATCTTGTTACCCGGTGAGTGGGACCGTGCTCACCTTCGTCCGAGGCTTCATCAATAGGTTCCATTATGCGCATTGTTATTAATTTTGAGATCTGTACATAAGGTCCAAACATTATCCAATCATAACCATAAGAAGTCCATTTCGTCAACACAAAGAGCCGGCCGTGGGACAAGTTTGCCACCCCATGCAATCATGGGGGCCCAGCGGGACCACGAGGAGGTCCGTCCCGTTAGGGTGGGAGAGGCTTAAGGGCCACTAGGACCTATTTTGCGCATCACCACCCCCTGCAACTAAGACTCTCCTGAGAAGCAATAAGTAAAAA
>NW_017147458.1:0-288 GCF_001652005.2 Ceratina calcarata
AAATTGCATACGACCTTTCTTGTAGAGGACGACGAGATCTACAATTTCTATATAAGAAGTTTTCTCTAGCGTTAATATTTAACGAGTTATTAACGAAAAACGAAAAAACAGTTTTTTGCAAATAACTTGTTAACTATTAACACTAGGGAATAATTTTTATATGGAAGTTGTAGGTCTCGTCGTTCCCTACAAAATGGTCCTAAATAAGTCCCTCTTAAGTTCATCCGTTTAGAAGTTATTGACAAAAAACAAAAATTTCACGAAATCTGAAGGGGTACCCCTTGGAAA
>NW_017147459.1:0-288 GCF_001652005.2 Ceratina calcarata
TCATTAGTAGATACGTCCAGCACTGGTGCAATTTCATTTTCCTATTCGACTTTAGTAAACAAAATTTATTAGATCGTTTCAGATGAATCGATCGTCGCTCGTTAGAATTCATCGCTGATGTTTTGGGCCTCTCGAAACAAAATCATTTTTAAGGTTGTATGAGCCATAAGATCTCTGCTATAAATAAATGCCTAAAAATAAATTCATAATCTTTTACTTTTTAGGGCTAAAAGTCAGCAGAATTCAAAATGGCTAAAATTTGTGGGCTAAAAGTCAGCAGAATTCAAA
>NW_017147460.1:0-288 GCF_001652005.2 Ceratina calcarata
ATTTTAATAATTATTATGATTTATAATAGGAATTGTCGATTTGCAATGTTAAATAAATATTTGCAACTGTTTCAAGACTTATGAATGGGATTGTACTCGTACTACGTTGCTTCCAGCCAATTAGGGTGGAAAGGATCGAGTGTCAACAGCAGAGGGATCATCGAAGAATCGATTATAGGAAGGATCAATATAAATGCAACTTGTCTATGATATCGAGCTTGTCAAGTTCAGTGAGCAATATCGTATGATCATTAGTAATCTTATTACCATCTATAATTGCTTCCCTTA
>NW_017147461.1:0-288 GCF_001652005.2 Ceratina calcarata
GAAATTGTAGATCTCGTCGTCCTCTACAAGAAAGGTCATATACAATTTTCCTGTACATCCAACGGTTTAGGAGTAATTAAGGAAAAATAAAATTTTTTGCCAAAACTTCGCCGTTTCGACGCTGGGATGGTCGGATTTTGTTAACATTAATAAAATGCCAAATAATCATACGTAACTCGTTAAAGGTCGAAGTAAGAAGGAAAACAACTTTTATTCGAAGCATTTTTCGCAAGTTTGAAAAAAAAAAAATTTTCGTCAGCGTCAATACTTAATTGGATATTTCCTTCT
>NW_017147462.1:0-288 GCF_001652005.2 Ceratina calcarata
CTATGTATTAGAATATTAGAAATTATGCATTACAAATTTCTTATAGAGAAAAACAAGTTGGACAATTTTATAAACATTACTCCTTTGCAATTATCATTATTCCTCAAAGTTCATTGCTTCAAATATTTTAAATAGCTTTTTATTAGATGTCTTAAACTTTTGACAGAAATCTTACAACTGATAAAACCTTAAACGTGTATGAATATTTATAAATTTCATTATTTATTGTGAATTGCATTAAACATTACAATAATTATTATATCACGTATTGTATTAAACATTGTATCA
>NW_017147464.1:0-288 GCF_001652005.2 Ceratina calcarata
CACCACCTCAAAAAACCCAAATTGTCGTTGTCGTGTCTTCAGTGGGGCTAGACCTTAAAAAGTCATAAGGAATGGACTGTGTCCGGTCCTAAACTCTCAGGACCACGAGTATAGGCTCCCGCTGAAGGTTATGTGGCGTGCGCAACACAGTTGGCCATTTCTGATCTATATTTACAGCGTTTCTTATCGTCTTCACGTTTTCTAAATGGTTTATTTCGAGTAAAGGTTCAGCCCTAGCCCCACTGACGACACGACAACGACACGACAACGACATTTTGAGTTTTTTGA
>NW_017147465.1:0-288 GCF_001652005.2 Ceratina calcarata
TTGGAAAATGACGAAATCACGCCACATCGTTGCCGTCAATGAGACATATTCCCAGCTGTCGCCAGTGACTCATGGCAACCTTTGCAAATCGCAACCGCCCGAAAGGACCGAAACATTGTAGAAAAAATTTCAAGGCCTCTCGAACGATTAACGGTTCTCCATGGTACGATTTTAACGTTTATGAACGTTTCACATCATTCCTTTTATGTTTCAAAAGTAGCATTTAGAAGAAGTTCGTCCTCCGCCTCCTCTTTTTCAAGCATTAATTGATTTATCATTTTTCGTTTC
>NW_017147466.1:0-288 GCF_001652005.2 Ceratina calcarata
TTAATTAGGAAATAGTCAACTGAAATGCGAATTTCGTGTACATGTGTAAATGGTCTTCTACTCTCACAGTAACTGTGATTTTGTGCATCCATCTGAACTCTTAATTTATAATGACGTCGATCATACATGATCATGACAATGACTGTTCATTGGACTTTTCCTATGACGTCTATAGGTGACAATGAGATTAAAATGTATTTATAATTATTGTCAGTCATCGGCACGCGCCGATTATTATTATTGCGAAGGAACAGAATTATTTGATATCCG
Organism: Ceratina calcarata; assembly: GCF_001652005.2. Lineage (NCBI taxonomy): Eukaryota > Metazoa > Arthropoda > Insecta > Hymenoptera > Apidae > Ceratina > Ceratina calcarata. The sequence continues at coordinate 271 of NW_017147466.1, forward strand.
ATTGTTTTAAAACGTTCG
>NW_017147468.1:0-1578 GCF_001652005.2 Ceratina calcarata
ACTGGTACCGACGAGTTTTGATGATTTTATCCATTCTTCGGACTTCCGATGTGTAATAGGAAAAAATTGCGCCCATCTGTGATGCATCTCTTGATATCGGCGACAAGCCGCTACGAAATTGTTCGTACAAATTCCTGTTAACATCGCTTCTTCGGTGTCTTCGCTCGTCATGGCTTGCTCCACATAAGTGAACATTGAGTTGATGTCAAGGGTGAGAGATTGTGAGGAAGTACGAGAATTCATATTGTTGAACTCCGAAGACGTGGTGGCCGACGAACACGCTATTGAACGTCCGTGTTCCACAGATTGCTCCGTATTCCTAGACTTACTCGACATCTGAAAAACGAAATGCACACGAGTATGACTGAGAAGAACTTTGTACCTTCTTGTTTTTATTTACCTTGTCCAAAGATTGGCTCAGGAGTCTTTTTGCCTCCTTCACCAATCCAATTATTACGATTACATTTTTAATCAGGTGCGTACATGGTAACTAACAATTAAAAGCATGATGCAAGCTATGTGACTTCTACACCACGTAACTAACTACGATCGGTTATTTGCTTTGTCCGACTTGAGGGTTTCAGATCCGAACCACCGGGAAGAAGATAATTCCGCGGTAGGGGTTAATCCGGGAATCAAATTCGAGTTTCGTTAGAACATGAATAGAGCACCGAACAATCGAGCCGCCATATCTATTTGTTACAGGTCAACCGATTGATCTCATTGTTTTGCAAAAGTATCATGAGATGAGATTCGGTCCTCTTACCAAAACGTGAGTTAAAAATATAACCGATTATTTGCAATTTCATTTTGAAATTAACCAGAAATTAGGTCCTCAACCGTAATTCAGACAAAAAATTGTTTAGATTTAATCGAGAAATGTTTTGGTTAGAACGGAAACGGCTAAATTCAAATAAATACTTTCGTTTCTGTTTGAATTTCAATGTTACTCGAGAAGGGCACGTCTACAATAGTAATATAGACAAGAATATGTAAACAAATGCGACCGACCTGGCAAAGACAAATATATTTACTAATCATCGTTCGTTAATTCGATTGAACACCAACTGACAGTTAACATTCAATTTTTAGTTCAAATATGACTAATCATTAACAGCAATTATTTAATTACTTTATTTGAAAGAAATTGGAATATACAATTAAATTTTATTGCTTAATTAAAGACTTCTGTGGATTAAAATTTCGAGAAACTAGAGCAGATCTTTGATCATCCCAGGTAAATATGTTTATTTATTTACCAATCTCCGTTAAATAATTAATTAACATTGTACAACTTCATTAAACAGTTCTGCAGTTAACTGAATTCTAACTGTTATAATAAATACATACATATACTCAACAACGAAATATAAGAAGTACAATTCCATGCTCAAGTTCATTGTTTATTAAAATTGATTATGTAGAGAAATTAAAAGAATATTCAAAGAATTATATTCGAGTACGATTGTCAAGAGAAAAGGCCAAGAAACATCACAATAATAAAATTATACAATAGGGATATAACTGATTAAATCTTCAATTCAGTTGAACACCAACTGAGAAGTAACATTTAATTTT
>NW_017147468.1:1657-2651 GCF_001652005.2 Ceratina calcarata
CTCTCTCTCTCTCTCTCTCTCTCTCTCTCTCTCTCTCTCTCTCGCACGTTGCGTCAAGTCGCAAAATTGACCTGGACCTTGAAAATAAAGATCGAAAGACTGCAAATTTTTCTTATATTGTATCGTATATTACTAAACGCAATGAACAGAGGTTTGAAAGGGACATACGTCTCGAGTCAACCGTCCACACAAAACATAAAGCTGAAGTTTCAATGATTTTTAAGCGTACTTTATTTTTGATACGATATTATATTCAGTGAAGATTAATTTTGTGGTCCAGTTTTTAAAGAGATCTCCATCGATTCAGAAGTATAAAATTCAGCTATGGTAGTCGTGACATATAATTTTTTGAAACACCCTGTATATTATTTTGTTCTCTAAAGTTCGCAAATGTAAGCGTCCGTATATTTTCGTGAGCCACTTTGTATAGACTTTTGTCGAGCTTGCTTTGGTGCCCCCCGTTACCGTTACTTTTAGCAGCAGCTTTCCTGCCAGGTAAGTGTCGTATTTAAAGGAACAAAGAGGAATAGACATTGTTCGGTCCAGGGGTACTGTTAATACGCAGGGATTTCGATGGAGAGGTTTATGATAATTAAGTAAGTAATTCTTAGGGTCATCGACAATTCCCTCATTTGCTTGAGTTATTTCACTATCCTTCGAATCTTTCATTTTCGTTTCTTAATAGTCAACCTTGTCGTAAACCCTAGTTCCGGAAGGTAAATAGGTAATCGTTCGACCTAATAGTTCACTATCTCGAAGAATTTTCCATATTCGGCCGGTCCTTCGAAAATTTTATATCCTGAAAGGACCCGCTCTCACTTTAACGTTGTAGGAGGGATTTCCCAATAAATTATGAAATACAAGGATTATGATTCGGAACACCCTTCGCGAATGGTCGCAGTAGAACCAGATATAATATTTTTAAGAGGCCGTAATCGTTATTTGTTTCTATCGAGGCAAAGGTACAATTTCAAGAATGCCTTACAATTTTTAT
>NW_017147469.1:0-288 GCF_001652005.2 Ceratina calcarata
ACACTGACAATTACACTTTGGACAATTGAAGTAATAACAAATTAAACGTTAATGATTACAGTGAATTCATTTTAAGTTGGGTACTATTGTTCCTCGCAAGTGTCCTTAGCGATATTTGAGACTTATAATATGAGACTTTACGATTAGTATGTAATGACGCTAGAACAAACATCACTATATAAAAATGAAGTACGATGAGGTCGGATCGGTAATGATGCCGGCTCTAAAAGTCAGACATAAACTTTGCAATAATCCAATACTAATTTCCCTAAATTATTCATAATAATC
>NW_017147470.1:0-288 GCF_001652005.2 Ceratina calcarata
CCATGGAATAGAACAAGTACACTTTCAATAGTATATAAATTATACAGAGTGTCCTAAAACTAGTGTAAAATATTGAAATGGGAGGTTCCTGACATAATTTAAAACAACATTTTTCTTAGCAAAAAAAGTTATCCGAGGAGTGGTTGAGGAGTTAGTAAGAAAAACCGCCGACCAATCAGAGTGCTCGATTGGCGCGAGTTCCGGCTCGGGACCGTTGGCTCGGATCTAGACGCCCAACTTATCAACAATCTATCATTTCCCCATCCATTCCATTTGAATAACAATTAA
>NW_017147471.1:0-288 GCF_001652005.2 Ceratina calcarata
CTTTGAAATCTGTGTAACAATCAAGAACATTATAAAGAAGGTAACTACTCAGTCTCAATTAAACCAGCAACAAGTGAATCAAGTCAAGTTTATTGTCCATCCTCAAAACTATTCTGTCAAAGTTAAAAGTGTTAAACCAATTATATTCAACTTTTGTTAATTAAAAGTAAGCATTTAAGAAACTAAACATTATTTTTTATCCTGCACCGTTTCTCTATTAATTAAATTAGTTTTATACTCGTCCTAATTGTCACATTGACTATAATATTAACGTTCATAATTTTTAAA
>NW_017147472.1:0-288 GCF_001652005.2 Ceratina calcarata
CATATAATTACTAATTAGTATTATAGTTACAAAATGAGATACATAAAATGAGGGACTGAAGAAGTTTCGAAAATATTTAAAACTGTTATGTAGGGTGTCCCAGAAAAAGTGTTATAGCTGAAGAGAAGTGATTCCGTAAGTGTTTCTGAACAACAATTCCCTTTGCCAGAATGCAAAGTGAGGCATGGTGTTAGAATAAGGCAAAAGTCGAGAATAAAAAATTGCATTCGGGGCTGAAGTCTTTAGTTATGTTATTATTTTTCCCACCAGTAGCCGAACACCAGAACC
>NW_017147473.1:0-288 GCF_001652005.2 Ceratina calcarata
GCGTGAATTTACCTCTGCCTTTGGAGTTGTGTCTTCTAATCTGTGTGGTTGTATAAACTCCACTGTTCTCGTTCCAATTTGTATTTTCTTCAGCCATGAATCTGTTGCTAGTGAAATTATCTCCTCCTGACATAAAATATGTTTTCTGTCCCTTTCTCGTAGTCGAAGGGGTCTTTTTTTGATGCTCCTGTTTTCTGGGGAAAGCGGAGTTTGACCATCTGCTATTGTTTCTATTCTGAAGTCTGGTTTCAAGCTCTTCCTCGAGATTCAGACTTCTGGCCATTTCCA
>NW_017147474.1:0-288 GCF_001652005.2 Ceratina calcarata
TGGGTCCCCATTTCCAAGGTACATCTTTACGCAGAAGGGCTGTTAAAGGAGCCGTTTTGCGGGCGAAGTCTTGAATAAATTTTCGAAAATATCCCGCTAATCTCAGAAATTGTCGAATCTGTTTAACATTCTGCGGATAAGCTGCCTGCAAAACGGCTTCGACTTTGTATGTACCCGGACGTACGCCTTCCTGCGAAATTTCTCGACCAAGGTAATCAATTTTCCTCTGAAAAAATCTACACTTCGCCAAATTCAAAGTCAGATTCACCGCACGCAACGCCTTCAAAA
>NW_017147475.1:0-288 GCF_001652005.2 Ceratina calcarata
GTCGCGTCGCTTGTCTGTTTCATTCTCGGTCATTTGTCGTGCCTCTACCTTTCTCACCCCCGTCTGTTCATAATGTCCTTTCGTTCCCTACCTCTTCAAACCAGGGTCTCAAGAGTGTCCACTTGGGTATGCAGGATGACTACTTTGTTTGTATGTATAGATATAATTAAGCAGATAATGAGTTCACATGTCTAAAATTAAGTTGTATATATTTAATTGTTTTTCATTAAGAAATCATCTTTTTCGTAGAATTGAATTTTTTTATAAGATTGCAAGCATATTCTAGGC
>NW_017147476.1:0-288 GCF_001652005.2 Ceratina calcarata
TTAAAATAAAACGTCCATTTCTGTATGATGACTTTCAAGTTTTTCTTTCGTTCTGATAAAAGTGCGTATTCAAAAAAAATATTTATAAAAATGATTAAGAAACCTGAAGTAGAGGTACTTTTTGCAAAAGCAATCGCATCCAGTCTTATAGTCCAGTCTATAATAATTTATAAATAAGTTAGATCTTATATTAATCATGTTTGGCATCGTCTTCTACAAAATTTGCTGCTTCCTCTCGAGATATGCAGACAACGTGCGAAACTCTGTTTCTAAATTTAACGCCATAAA
>NW_017147477.1:0-288 GCF_001652005.2 Ceratina calcarata
TTTTTCTAATACCAAGTGACGTACATTTATTTAATGCTTTCAATTGCATTAATTTTCTTGGTAATTTAGCTTTGAACGCCTCTTGCTCTTCAACTATACTCCAAAGTAAACAGCATTCTTTCAGTTTTTCATCCGATACTTCATATTTTAGTAAAAACTTCAGTAAAAACTTCATCTCTTAGAATTCTTACATCATGGCATTGTGTGCTTCATCACAGTTTATTTGCAAATTATGTGCAAGACTTTCCAGCTTATTTTTCCCCTTTCCTTTTACTTTATTGCACTTAG
>NW_017147478.1:0-288 GCF_001652005.2 Ceratina calcarata
AAAACCGAAACAAACGGCATGAATTGAAATCGTGGCATAATAAATTTTATTAGATTTTATTACTTCAATCTTTACAATGCATTATCCTACTCATTATGTATAGGTCAATCAGCAACCTTAAGTTTTAATGTGTTATGTTTTAAACTTTGTAACGCTTCATGGTTTCAATCTGTACTAAATCGATGAATGAAACACATGTCACAAATTATCACTTTCTAATCCAGATAAAATCTCAAAATTAACTTCGATGTATGGAACACATCCTGATTATTGTAAATTGTAATATTA
>NW_017147479.1:0-638 GCF_001652005.2 Ceratina calcarata
GTTTCTGTGTTTGTTTGTTTGTTCGATTCCTTGAAACCGGTGTTTCGAATTTCGGGGAAAGTGGCCTGTTGTGACCGGAAGCTCGGCCCGTTTGGAACGTCGAATATAAAATCGACGGACGGAATTCGTCGAAACGGCTCGCGTGTTTCGTTCCGACGCGAAAATCCATCGCTGATAAGCACGCGTCAAAAGACCTGACAGTGACGTTTTCCCAGCCTCGCGTTGCAAATTTCCCGGGCTTTCGAACGTTTTTCACGCTGAGGCAGCCGTGTGGAGAATCATGCGTCCGCCAGATTTATCCGTTTCACATCATATCACACGCAACACCTTTGATATTCAATAATACTGCATTGTGGTCGCGTCCCCGTTCGCCATTTTATTATTAATCATTTTTATCGAGTCGTTGGAATAATCATTTTGTCAGAGGTCACTTATTAACGACAGGTGATTATAGAAATGAACAAAAATTTTGTTATAGGTTCACAGAATGAATGGAAAATATTAATAAGGTCACGCTGGTCGTTTTGGAACAAGATGACACGACTAGCGATCGTCCGAAGGACGTGGGCCAATAGAAATCGAGGATATCAGTCATGGACCAATAGGAGAATGTCAGTCCCGTATCGTCCACGCGCGGT
>NW_017147479.1:1084-2258 GCF_001652005.2 Ceratina calcarata
TACTCATAATTTCACATGATTGATTATTACATCTGCTTTATAAAATTAATTACTATGTTTATGATAATTATTTACTGCTTATGTCTTTAATTGAAATTATTTGATCATTGAAACTGCACAATAAAATATATCCGATGTCTGCGAGAAACCAGTCGATAGCTAAGAATTGGTGTCGAAAGCTCATAGCATAAAAGCGCCTCGGAGGAGGGGTAGGGGTAGTCCTAGTGCCGCGAGCGTCGACGGGCCACTCTGCTTTATTAGGTGGACAACGGGTCCTTTGTCCCAGTTTTCCGTTTGATGTGCCCATTTTCCAGCTCGTTCCGTCCCATTATCCACAAATGGTCAGCACACGCCAGGTGTCCACCCGGGGAAGAAAGGGTGACGAAGTTTTAAGGCGGCTCGTTAAACGCGTTACACTGGAGTCAATTACCAGCCGCCATGTATTTCTCTTTTCCCTCTGGGACACCCTTTGAACCCGCCCACAGAATTTTCTTTTAACTTCATTATAGACTGTCCAATAAAATGATCCTATGATTTTATATTTATTTCTTTGCGACAGACGATGCGTTTAATTTTACAATGCATTGATTATTGCATTTATGTTTTATGGGAAACAATGGGGATTAAGATAAAATAATGAAGACCCAAGAAAAGAATTGATGGGGTATAAAAATGTGAAAAATCGTTAGGGGAGGAAAGCCGTGTTGAGGAAAGACGCTATTTCCTGGGTATAAGGGATCAAAGATGGCGATCCTGCCGATAATTACGTCGCGGAATAGCATCTTCTAAGCAGATTACGCGATTCTAAGTCGATCAGGCCTGGAGAGAGGTGGGTACCATAAATGGCTTCCGATCTCGCGAGATCCTAAGGGTACGTACATCCAACTCCTATTCAGGTTGCTACGGTTCAACCATTTTCTCGATTAAAGAAGCCAACCATCCACCCTGCACAGGCTAGACTAAACCCCATCCACCTTTCTTCTTTTACTTCCGTTGTGGAAAAGTCGTTTCCTGCCTGGCTGAAGTCCATTTTAAGAGCTTCATACTCTTTTTGGTATCAGCAGGTAATTGTTGTTTTTAATTCAGACTGATTTCTTATAATAGCAAATGGAATAAGTTACTTTAAAATCCATGAATCATCCTTAAGTCTCTAATTAATTTATAAATTAATTGC
>NW_017147480.1:0-288 GCF_001652005.2 Ceratina calcarata
GTATGAAATAGTTTTTTTCTGTCGTGTGTTTGTAACTTAATTAATTGTTTGTTTATGTTTATCAATGAAAATTAATTAATCGGCAGCTTCCTATAATCGTTATGCTACTACGCAATAAGAACTACACGAGTTAAACGTCTGAAAACGTAATAGAGATAAGAAGAGAAGAGATACGTTGTAAGAATCAACTTATCTACTTTTGACATACTATTAAAAAGTAGGATTCAAAAAATATATAATTTTCCATTTATGCCCTGGCAAGAGAGGAAAATACTATTTCGTCTACAC
>NW_017147481.1:0-288 GCF_001652005.2 Ceratina calcarata
ACTCTCCAATAAAATTCTTTAATACCCACTATTATCAACAAATATAGAAACCTCCTCCTTTTGAAATACAAATTGCATGAAAAGAACCACTGCACGACTGCCGTGCGACGATAATCGGAACCGTAAACGAAGATCGGAGCTCCACAGGACTAACAAATTGAAAACAAAAAAAGAGAAAAAACAAGGAGAATAAGGTGAACAGAGCATCGCGAAATAGAAACATATAAAGAGTCTAATTTCCATTATCCAAGGGTCAGGAAGCGTTATAAAAGCTTACCTTTGATCACC
>NW_017147482.1:0-288 GCF_001652005.2 Ceratina calcarata
AGGGGTCAACCGAGCGAGCCTATGCGCTATCCAGTGTTATATAGAGATCAGTGATTGCAAGCCTATGCTACTGGCAGTCCATGTATACAAGACAATGTGTATATAGACAAAGTTTGACACAGTCCCTGAAAGATTTATGTGGGGTACTTGTGTACCTGAAAAGACGGGCGCCCACCGGGGTGCCGCGGCCTTCACTCTTTTCTTTCTGGAGTGAAAATATTTTGTCTGTTTCACCATGCAATTAATAGGCAAGCGATTTTCTGTAATTCGCATGAATGTTGAATGACA
>NW_017147483.1:0-288 GCF_001652005.2 Ceratina calcarata
AACATAGATAATAAAATAAAAGATCTAAAAACTGAAATATTTGCTCGTGAGCATAACAACCCCATAAATCCCAATCCAAAGTTAATAAACCACCAAAACTCTACGACAACTATTAACACTACCAACCAGACCCCGCTACCGAACGTATACTCACTTAATCCTAATGCAGCCTCTCAAATACCTGAAACATGGTCAAAAGTGGTCAGCAAAAAACAAAAAAAGAAATCTATAGCTATAAATAATGACCAAAATACTTACCTACTGAATGCTCCTGTCCCTCCTATGCAA
>NW_017147484.1:0-288 GCF_001652005.2 Ceratina calcarata
TTTTAGATTTCGAAAAATTTCGTGTTCGATCCCAATTTGCAAGTAAACTATTGGACATAGAGAGGTGCCGCCCCTGACTTTCTAACGAAATGACGAACAACTTTTGTTCTGGAATCAGTACTTTAAAAGATATAGAGCAAAACATGAAAAGAAAGACGAAGCTAGTGTCAGGCCTCTAAATGGGGAGGAGCTGGGGTGATTTTAAACAACTTTTTTTAACAACTGTTTGAGACTAGTCTCGAAGGTGCGCGAAGTCGATGCCTTTCCGATCGCGCATCGACAGCGCCG
>NW_017147485.1:0-288 GCF_001652005.2 Ceratina calcarata
TTATTCACGTCCAACATAGCAATCTGCATTTTAATTAGCAACTGCTGGATACTGGAAAACTCGAAGCAATCCATAAGACTATACTCAAAACAGTATAAGTTTAACGCTGTTTGATGGTCCTTGTTAATAATATTTACGTCGGATCCATTTTCTATGAGAGTCAGAACGGCTTCATACTGATCGGCGCAGGATGCCAGATGAAGTGCAGTGTCACCATTCTCATTTATGGAATTGATATTAACGTTCGAATTCAAGAGAATTTCCATGATACGTATTTGACCACGCTCA
>NW_017147486.1:0-288 GCF_001652005.2 Ceratina calcarata
ATTTTATGTAGGTTATTGTTTTTACCATGAAGTCTACTAAAAATATTGGAATGGGCTCTCTATGGGGAGAACTACCAGCAAGGGAGACTCTCAAGCAAGAAGTGATAACTCCAGACATTATAGAAAATGTTTGGAGACAAGTTATGGAGGAATCAATTAGCCCTGACACTGATCTTCTAATGGATAAACAATCCGATCATATACAGTAAGATTACTTAGGAATCAACAAGTTTTTTGTATTCGCCAAATAAGTCAGATGCTCACTTCATAACACATATTGAAGATAAC
>NW_017147487.1:0-288 GCF_001652005.2 Ceratina calcarata
AATTGTTCCACAACAGAAGAGAGCATCTTGATCTTTGAGTTCCACCTCGTCTCGGCCTCTTGGTGAACTGTCTTCGGCAGTCGCGTTACGTATCCAGTACGCTTCAAATACGTAACGATATTTTTCGTTTCATCTAAGATGTGCGCGACTTCCTTCATCATTTTCCTTCCATCTTCCTTGAATCCGTGTTTGAGCGCACAGTTGAGTTGATGTGTCGCACAATTCAACCGTTGTACTTCTTCCAATGCCTTGACTATATTGCTTCCTTGGTCGGTTACGAACATTATC
>NW_017147488.1:0-288 GCF_001652005.2 Ceratina calcarata
AAGATGATGATTCTACAAAAAAAAAAGATGAAACGAAAGTTTAGAATAAAGTTTGTTTAGGAACATATCAATTTAGTTCTCGTGCCTCTACGTTTGATTCTCGATTCTTTTAACCCATTATACAGGATGGTCAGTAACTAAAATGGTACAATCGAAAATCATAAAATAAATAAGAGAAAAGTGTAGAATAAAAGTTCATAGGTAGTCTTATTGTAGAGGAAATCGACTTTAATAGTAAACTCAACATGTACATTTTTATGTTCTTTATTTGTATTTTCTGGTTTCGAG
>NW_017147489.1:0-288 GCF_001652005.2 Ceratina calcarata
TCGTTCCACCACTACACCTGCCCTTCCAGACTCTGGCGAATGTTCTTCGTAGAATTATTTCAATATTCAAATTCGCTGCTTTGCTTTCGACATTTTCCACATTTTTCGTCTATTTAAATAATAATAATAGTATTAAATTCTCTTAAAATTATTTAATTCGCAAGAACTGCGTTTGATTGACAAAACGTAGAAGAAGCAAGAAAGATTATATTTCATGAATAATTGCGAGTCATACTTAACCCTTTTAGTACCGAACGACGATATATCGTCGTTCAAATTTTCAACAAA
>NW_017147490.1:0-1318 GCF_001652005.2 Ceratina calcarata
GCGTCCCCTCTCCCCGCACCCCCGCGCGCCTACAAAAATGCTGAGTCAGCCCCCCACCCCGCACCCCCCTCAGCACTCACGGGTTAGAAACCGCCTACTACACCTACTCTCCACAATACCATTCGCAGTCCCAAACGGCCTTCAGCAAGGTACGGTTACGTCCCCCCTGTTATTCTACCTTTATACTTCTCCAGTTCTCAAACTCTTCTCAGTTAACAGTAGCAATAACCCCAAAGCAATAGCTTTTGCTGACGATCTAATAATCTACCATGAAGACCCTAAAACTACAACTATTCAAAACTCGCTTCAAGACCTGTTTAATAAAATTACAAAATTCTACATCAACTGGAAAGTAATACTAAAAATTACCTGGGCATAATACTCGACCCGCAATTAAGATACTATGATCACATCACGTCCCAGCTCAACAAAGCTAAAGGCACATTTCATAGGCTGTCAAAACTTTTTTATTCTAATTCTAAACAGTAAAGTAAAAATCCTTTGTTACCTATTATTAGTTAGACCAATACTCACCTACGGCTATTTTATATGGTTCAATATCCCAAACTACCAGATGGAAAAGTTCAGGGTATTCGAAAGACAGTGTCTAAGAGCATGTCTCAACGTGCACAGAACACCGCAATCTCATTACACAAAACACTATAAAAATTCCATCCTTCTAAATAAAGCCAATATTATTAGAATTGACAACCATATAGTAAAAATTTGCAGAAACTATTTTGCAAAAATAAAAAACTCTAAGCCCTGTTTCAATAGATTAACAGACTTCCACTCCAAACCATCACTCATTAAAACTACTTTACAGACCGGATTTACACCTCCTGAGCTATTTGCATTTCTAGACGCTCACGGCTATATCACCAACAACTTCTCCACTCCTTTAATATACCACGTACAAAGACAACGTAATACTAAAGCATTACAATATCTTTCACATCCCTCCAACTCCTCAAACTATGTACTCAAATTTTGCACAGAAACGTCCAGGAAAGACAAATCAGAAATGACTAACATCAATAAAAAATACTGGTGGTTCGCTCCTAACTCGGTCCCCCCCTCTGTTTATATGCTACCAAGATTCAAAATCTACCCTCTCTGAGCCCTCAATCAACGTCCCAGGGTGGCACATTGTAAATATGTATATTGCAAATAATTTACACCCTGTAAGTGTTCTCCTAGTGCTTGTATTGTATAGGCACTCATTTAAGTTAAGCTTAAGCTTTAAATATCCTTAGAATAAGTTACTGTATTATATGTATGTAAAGAAAGTTGTATTTCTTTAATTCAAAATTAGCGC
>NW_017147490.1:1690-2696 GCF_001652005.2 Ceratina calcarata
GAGTAGGAGTACTGTGCAAAAAAAATAAAAAAGAGAAAGGAGAAAAAAGACACGAACGGGACTCGATCGAGCGATCGTTATCTATCTCGAACGTTAACCACTCGATCGCCGCCGCTTCTTGATCACAGCCATAACGCAAGAGAAGATAAGCGACACATGGAACTTCTTTTGCGATTATCTCGAAAACGCGTGGCCAGTTGCGGGTACTTGTATATATATTTATGTTGTCCTAGTGGAGTATTAAAAGTGTACAAAATCTCAAAAATATCCGTGACCCGAACGTCATGTTCTCTCTTTGTAAGACGGAGAGTTCTTCTGTCTTAAACTATTGCATGCAGTTACTCGATAACTGTATAGATAAAGATTCTAGTAACAGATTCATCGAGTGATCTCCAATTGGCGCGAAGCAGAAATTGCGGAATGGAAAATCCATCGGCAGTCAGAATCGTAAGACCACTATTTTCAGTGCAATGATGGATCAGTCCATCCCTATTCTGTTACAAAATTTTTTATTTGATTGTGTAAAACTTTAATAATCACATCGTATGATCGAATTCCGATCACGATCGATATAAATAGTGCGAATCTAAATCTTTAGAAATCATCAGAAATTCTGTTTCTATTTGTGGTTACCGCAATTTCTTATTCCTTCGCTCGGGTCTCTTAGGAGTCGCAGCTAGCGGATTAAAGGATTAGATAATTAACTTGACATTCCTTGTATTGTTACGGGAATCCGTAACATCGGATTCCCGGTGATACTGTTAATTTTCCAAGAAGGATTATCCCAATCCTACGAAACACATGTGACTCATGCGTATTCTTCATTTTAATCCCGAATTTCTAACAAGGATAGTAAAAAAACAGTCTGTTTACTTATAATTCACCACTTGCATATTAACGTCAGCATTAGACCTTATACAGGGTGTCCGAGCTAACTCTGGCATCTCAAATATGTCGCTTGTTTTTCATGATAGAAAAAAAAAAGAAAAAGTTATTGTATCCGATG
>NW_017147492.1:0-288 GCF_001652005.2 Ceratina calcarata
CGTACCCCGCTTCTCCTCGCCTTCCGGACTCCCGTTAGAGTATCCTCTAACACAGTGCATAATTGTAGACGTTATATTAGAGTTATACTATTTGGCGGGCTACGACTATTGATATCCGCGACGGAGAAGGTGGGGTCACGCTTCGACTCTGGCAGCGGCTTAATCTAACTTATCTACTAATGAAACTCTACTACTACGCGACGCGGGATCTGGCCAATGCCAGATTCTCGGATTCGATTATTGCCCGTGAAGCGGGCCGTGGCTCTAGTAACTACCGCTATCCTAGGC
>NW_017147493.1:0-288 GCF_001652005.2 Ceratina calcarata
GACGAACCTCAATTATTTAATCATTGATCGATTGACCAAAATGAAAACCGTTTATCGAACCCTTGTTACTATCAGTAATATTCGCGATATCAATCCATTGATAAATCCTATCATATTTTATGATAAATAGCAAACATTAAACATTCACCTTTAATAAACAGATAAATGGCGAACCCCAATTATTTAGCCATTGATCGACTGAACAGAATGAAAACTACCCTTATGTACCCTATTACTATTAGTAATCCCCTCCAGGTACCAGATAAAAAAACACTTACTCAAGAAGAC
>NW_017147494.1:0-288 GCF_001652005.2 Ceratina calcarata
AACACTTATGCCAACATGGACTCGAGAAAAAATGTAGAATGAAAATAGAGCAGCCATGAATGGACTGAAATGTTTTGCAAAGTTGCAAAGCAAAGACGCATCCGCTGAGCCAAAAACTTACCCTGGCTGCAGCGCGATTATCAGGGACTGTTACAGAAGAAAAGGAACATCGACAAAGGCAGCGGAGGTGATGATAGCGTCGATAACTGAAGGAACCCTCAAACAATATGCGAAGCCAATTCGGTTATGGTGGAACTATTGTCATGAGAAAAATCTGCCAGTATATGA
>NW_017147495.1:0-288 GCF_001652005.2 Ceratina calcarata
CTGTCGTGAACGTAGTGGGCGAACTAAAGAAGCCAGATCTGGTCATCAAAGACCAGGATAGGCTGTACGTTGTAGGCGTTACGAAGATAAGGACAATCTACGAAGAGCGTACAAGGAAAAGCTGGATATGAAACATGAATACAAAGATACCGCCGAATTGATCAAGACCAAACTGGCATGCAGGCGGAAGTCTTGCCTATAGTGGTTGACTGTATGGGAGCAATTCCCTCAGCAACACTTAAGAACTTGAAAGCCCTCGGTTTGAGCAGGGGCGACGCGCTAACGGCT
>NW_017147496.1:0-288 GCF_001652005.2 Ceratina calcarata
AGAAATCATGGCTAGGAGGGTTTCTCCTAGAAATTCAGTATCTTTAGGTAAAAGTTCAGTTTCAGCCGTTGCTAAAAATAGCAAGTGCTCCGACAAAATGGAGGCGATTGCGAACGTCCCCACATCAAACCGTTATAGCGCGCTGGCGCTCGCGTTTGATTCAAATTTAGAGGCTCCGAAAGCCGATAACCTCAATACATCAGATACTCACGTATCAACCCAAGGCTCTAATGTTAGAGTGAACAAGAACATGGAGAGGAGAATCTCATCGAAAATCCCTCCAATTTT
>NW_017147497.1:0-288 GCF_001652005.2 Ceratina calcarata
TGCCTTCGTACGTATTGGAATATTCCTTCCTGGAAAGATTGACGGTCTCATTAATAGCCAGGAATTCGATGATACGTGAGTCCGTCTTGATTCCTTATTATCTTTTTCTTCTCAAATCTTTTGTGAATAAATTCAGTTCTTTTTTCAAATCAAATTGAGAAATAAGTACTTTCCCATTTTTACGATGAATTTGCATTATAGTATGGTCATTTTCTTCACGCGCGGTATGTAAGTACTTCTTTCATATCTACTATCTTTATTGATCACGTTGTACTTTTTCTTTTTCTT
>NW_017147498.1:0-288 GCF_001652005.2 Ceratina calcarata
TCGATTGATTATCAGAAAAGCCCCAGAGGAAGGAGCGAGCATAAAAAAGCACTTGGAAGGAATCTGTAGAAATTCTTAGAAGCAGGAACAGAATGCAAGTAGCGAATCCGTGAACCCGGAAGTTTTTCCTTCGGCGATTACCCTCGGGGCTTCCATTCGTTCGTGCGGTTTGATCGTTATTACGGAATATAATACTGGTTCCGTTGGCTGACGTCACGCAGGTGCGGCTACGTAAGTCTGGACGTCACGTCGGCGAGCGTTAACGAGGGACGACGACGACGACGACGA
>NW_017147499.1:0-288 GCF_001652005.2 Ceratina calcarata
TTTGGGATTGATTGTATAGCCAATACATTCTTAAAGATCTCAGAGCTAGGAATGGTCAACTCAACTTTCATTTGATTGTCTGTTTGAGTTGCTTATTCGTTCGCAAGTAGAAATACCATCTGCTTGGGTTTCCTCAAGATTTGTCCTTGTTTAATCATAAGTAAGGATTCTGCATTTTTCAAGAATGAGAATCAGTCACCTATATTCAATGTAACATTTCAATGCTTACTGAAAGTGAGACTAGGTTCGACGTTTAAAGCGTTCGAATCTGATATTCTGTATATTCAA
>NW_017147500.1:0-288 GCF_001652005.2 Ceratina calcarata
GATACCCTAATTGATCTTGCCACTTTAAAAATTCCATTCGCGTATTATCGTCTACCGGCGCGTCCCAATCTACTTTCTCTTTCCACAAGCGCTTCAATAAAAGCTTAGGCAGAATGCTTACTGGCGAAGTGAAACCAATCGGATCGAAAACTTTATGCGTAGTAGCAAGAATAACGCGCTTCGTTACATCTTTCGTTTCCGTCTTCACAGTTGATGGATTAATGGCAATCGTGTCTCCCTTTCTATCGTATACTATGCCTAACACCATCGTTGTTCCTTTTTCAGCGT
>NW_017147502.1:0-288 GCF_001652005.2 Ceratina calcarata
AAAGAGTCGAGCGATTTAGGGGGCATTGAAGTGATAATGGAATGAATAAAATGATATTAGGTGTTAATCGATAAACGTTTCGCTCTTGCCGTTGTCGTATGACACTCATCTTACTCTTATACTAAGTGTGGCCGGACGAGTGGTACAGTCGAGCAAGGGATGATACTATGAACAAAAATAAGTTGAAAAAAAAGTTTTTAAAAAATGAATATTACTTTTACCTCTTTGTATAGTGACCTGAACTGTAATGGGAAAAAAGATACGAAGGATGCTAATTTATAAATCTAT
>NW_017147503.1:0-288 GCF_001652005.2 Ceratina calcarata
CATCAAGTACTTTCCAAAGCTACGACTAATGCCTCGTTCGCATAGCGAGACCTTCGGTTTTATTATAAATCTGATACAACTATAGTCATTGTCACAAATTTTGCTATAACGAGATTTTCTAGAATCCTGACAATACTTGCCATGATAATTAGGTTAATTCAGCTGAAGTTAGGTTAGATTTAATAATTAGTTTTCAGTGAAATAGAAGATTTGTGCTAGCCAATCAGGACACTGTCCAGATTGCAACTCTGCACTTTGAGAGAAGATGATTTTTTTCAATTGTGATTC
>NW_017147504.1:0-288 GCF_001652005.2 Ceratina calcarata
CAGAGCACGCATTCATGATTGATAGTACTGGTGCCAATGAAAATAGCTAATTGAATTCTTTAATTATTATTACGTACATTGAAATGTTCTTTGTTTGAATTTTGATACTGAACAAATTATTTTTGTATCTTAGAAACTGAGATTTCATATCTTCAAGTTCTTTAATAAAATTAGTAAATGTTACGTTATTTTCTAATCGATAATTGAGCCGTTCAGTGCACACATCGATTAATTCCACTTTTTGAAATATCTTAAATTTATGTGTCAAAGCACTTGGTATAGTCATAA
>NW_017147505.1:0-288 GCF_001652005.2 Ceratina calcarata
TCTTCTTTCCCTTCCTCCGTTGATGAGGTGAATTCACAAAGAGTACTTCGTGCACCTCGCCCGACGTTAATTTTATCTGATGGTAATAAATATTCTGCATTATACGGATCTACTGTATATAAGTCGTTCCTTCGTTCAACTTCAGGTTGCATAAAATTTGATGCTACGTTTGTTAGAAACTTTGTACACACGAAATATAAACAGTGTACTTGTACGTCGTTAGTTTGGAAACGAGCGTTGAGATTCGCGGACACCTCGAAGACATAATTCAAAAACTCCAAATACGCC
>NW_017147506.1:0-288 GCF_001652005.2 Ceratina calcarata
AGTCAGTACTGAATAAAGCCGTACGAGTCCCACAAAACACGCCTCACAAAAATAAATAAAAAGGGGCCACTATCAAGATAGAATAGAGCGATATTAAGGGGATAAAGGAATTTTACGACAGGGTAAATGTTGGAATAATAATATACACACCTTTGAAGTATACGTTTTATGTTATCCTACAAACTTAATCGAAAAACACCCAGATACCTACGGGCAAAAGTACCTGAAAAATAAAATATCATTATAAAATCTGAATAGAACATCCTTACACATTAGCAAACATAAGAG
>NW_017147507.1:0-288 GCF_001652005.2 Ceratina calcarata
AAGGCCGGTTTGTAGTCCGCCTTCCCTTCAAGGTATCGCATCCGGAGATTGAGCTTGATAGGGAGATTCCCTACGTTGCGCTCTCTCCGCGTTAACGCGATTATGAAAGAAGCTGGACCACGCTTACGGCTTTTGAGTTAAATACGGTGACGTACGGTACGGCATGTGCCCCATACTTGTCAATGCGAGCCCTTCTCGAACTCGTGTGAGAGGAAGGAGCGAAGTTCCCTCTTGCCGTTCCAGTTTTAGAGAAGGACGTGTACGTCGACGATGTGTTCATCAGTGCAC
>NW_017147508.1:0-288 GCF_001652005.2 Ceratina calcarata
TACGAGATAAAGTTTCGGGATCCAAATTTTACTCGCTAGCGACGCTTTAAGCTAAGACTTCAGGAAATAACGAATTTTCGTTTATAAAAAAACCCTTCGATCAAAAAAAACATTCACTGCATTCATCAAACGATTGATTGCAGAATGCGGTGATCTATAGCATACCTGAAAAGTTTGCATCATCGTTATGGTTCGAGGACTGTCTAAAACATTCAACATCCCCAAGAGCTCGTCTGTAAAAAAAAAAGGGGTGCACGAAATGGCGAGCGAACCAGGCTGGTCACGTAC
>NW_017147509.1:0-288 GCF_001652005.2 Ceratina calcarata
TGCAGAAATGTTCATGAACAATGTTTTACACTTAGAGTATTTTACGAAATGCTATTTACGAGAGGATAAGGCCAGTTTGAACTATAATCTGTTACGAATCAGTTATTTTCCGCGATACGAAGCGTACACGAGTATTAGGGTCGCCGGTAGCACTCGTATCCAGTGTCCTTCGTGTTTTGAAAACTCTGCAGAGTCGTGTACGCACGCGAGCGAACCCTTTCGAATCTATTTTTTAAACAAATCGTAAATTCGAGTTTCTGTCGCTGCCGTTTCCCGTTCCACGAACGC
>NW_017147510.1:0-288 GCF_001652005.2 Ceratina calcarata
AATTATATAATAATATAAAGAAGTTCCATTAAAATCGGTGGAAGCATAAAACAGACTCATCGAAACAGTCAATTCTTCAGTTTATTTCAATTATAGGTAAAAAATGATGGAAATTATTTGTAGCTTCGTACATGCATATAATTTACTTCAATTATGTTCAATACTTCAATTTCAAATTTTTACTGGAGATCCCAATGAGAAAGTTAAGAAATACGATGTTTACTTTTCTCAAGATTTCGACGAATAAAAATGGTTAACAAATTTTTTTACACATTGCATAGTAAATTC
>NW_017147511.1:0-288 GCF_001652005.2 Ceratina calcarata
ATATACGTTCTGGTAATAAATGCCCAAGTGGAATGTGCGCATATATGCGCGCTCTAGTGATAGTGGCCAAGCAAAATGCGCGCATACATGCGCTTATGATGCAAATGGGTTAAATATAATATATAGGTCATAAATAAATTGTTTCTAATTATTTTATAAGTATCAGCAGTAACTGACACAGTAATACCCACATCTACCCTAGGGCTAAGTCAGACTGAGCTAGAAATAAGATGTCTTAAGGACGTTAGTCCCGCTCAGTTGGTCTCAATCATTTCAGGTGTTGCCACG
>NW_017147512.1:0-506 GCF_001652005.2 Ceratina calcarata
TCTTCAATTTTTTTTACTGTGTCGCCATTAATTAAAGTCGTACAGAATTAATTTATTATATTTGTACAT
This sequence comes from Ceratina calcarata, assembly GCF_001652005.2. NCBI lineage: Eukaryota > Metazoa > Arthropoda > Insecta > Hymenoptera > Apidae > Ceratina > Ceratina calcarata. The sequence continues at coordinate 70 of NW_017147512.1, forward strand.
TATTAGTCCATTTATTTACTGCTTACTCAGTATTTACTTTGGTATCGATTTCAGTTTTAGGATTCCATTAACTTGAACTAAAGAATTATTAGTGTTTAGTGTTATAATTGCTGACACTTAAACAAATTCACTTGTTTCAGTTTCGTAACAGTATTACGTTTTACGAAACCGTTACTTTAAACTGTCGCCTGTACGTCGCTCATTTTTCATTAACTCAAACTGTACAATTATTCGCTTTCTCTGGTTGGAATTAATTGATTAAAATTTCAATTACACTTAAATAATTATATTAATCTTTTTATTAACAATTTATTACCAATAATTTTATTTGTTAACATTTATTATTATCTTTTTAATTATTATGTTTAATAAAATTCTGTCATTCACTAAATTGTTTATTAATAATATTTTATAACTTCACCAATTCACTTAACTAA
>NW_017147512.1:2826-3336 GCF_001652005.2 Ceratina calcarata
AAATTACTTAAAATACAAAAATGGACAAGTTTTGTGTCTGGCTGTACGCCGTTGGCACGTAATGAAGATTAACAATGATGATTCATTGGAACAATGCGGTGGTAATTTATCTGTCGTCGAAGCCGATATCTACATACTCGTGTACGTCAGAACGAGTTTATTTAAGATAAACGAAATATTCCACAATCCAAATGAAAATCAGTTATCCGCAAATTCTCACACATCCCCCGATATCGAATCGGATTTTTCATTTTTAACTAAATAACGTTAAACGACTTTTGGTTTCGGATTTCAGCTACTGCTTCTCGGTTGTTTGTTTGCGTTCAGTAATGGAGCGATCGATTCGTCAGAGTCGAAATTGACGACGAAATTGACCCCGGTTAACAACCCCTCGTACACAGGCGATGCAAAAGATTTAACAGCCTCCGCCAGCGATCGACGTAAGTCAAATTTTATTAAAATTATTAATAAAATCGTCGTAAAAAATTATTTATTAATACAGTCTAACAA
>NW_017147513.1:0-288 GCF_001652005.2 Ceratina calcarata
GAAATATATAATTAACATTCACATTAAATGAAACAGAACAAATGTAGCGATCTCTCAATTAAATAAAGTAAGATTCTTCGCCCGGCACACGAGGAGAGAGCCTCAGGTAATCACGATTCACTGTCCCTTAAGTACCATTCGCGTGTAATGCTACACCAAGGACAGACTTAAACCAATTACTAGTAATCTGCAGCAAAACTAGCTGCTCGTATTTCGAGTCTCCATTAACCGGCCGCTAAGTAGCCCTTCTCGACAACGTAAAATAAATACTCTCTAAGCTCTCTCCCC
>NW_017147514.1:0-288 GCF_001652005.2 Ceratina calcarata
TACCTTTAATGGCTTCAAGAGATCTCATGGTTTGTAGGCGCTGTTGCAGCACTTGGTTGATGTTCACCAGGCCTGCATCCAGATCCGCCTCGACCGCAGCCATTCTCTCAATTTCTTCCCTTGTCCACCTATCTTTAGTTCTACCCGTATCAATCATGTCATTGGCCTGAACTGGGTGCTGACTCTTCCTATGCACCCCTAGGCCAATCTTAGATGTAAACCCCCGCAGGCAGATCTCGCATTGAAAGCGTGCCCGCTCACGATCCATGTCTTGGCGCTGTACTGCAC
>NW_017147515.1:0-288 GCF_001652005.2 Ceratina calcarata
ATGGCAGAGCTGCTAGGAAAAAACCATTCATAAATAATGTGAATAGAGAAAAGCGACTAGGATTCGCTAAAATCTACATAAAAAAACCAATTGCATTTTGGAAAAGTGTTATCTTCTCCGACGAATGTAAATTTAATATTTTTGGCTCAGATGGAAAGAAATTTGTTTGGCGAAAACCTAATACTGAACTTCAACAAAAGAATATTCAAACAACTGTTAAGCACGGCGGAGGGAGCGTGATGATATGGGGCTGTATGGGGTACAGTGGTGTTGGAAACATCGCATTTA
>NW_017147516.1:0-288 GCF_001652005.2 Ceratina calcarata
TTCAATAATCGCACATTTTCTCTCGACTTCGATGTAATTACAGTACATTTTTTAATTTATTTAAATGGAATTCTTTTTAAAATTATCAAACACGATTTTCTATGTTCGAATATAATGATTTACGATTTGGATATTTAATTTATTATGTTCTAAGAGTTGAAAAATTCTAAAAACAATCTCAGATATTCTATGAGCTTCTATAAGTGCGGGCCCGAGAGTCTAGGACCGTTTCGCGCAGTTTGGAAGGTGAATGGGGGTCGCAGCGAACTCTCTCCACACGGTTCAGTA
>NW_017147517.1:0-288 GCF_001652005.2 Ceratina calcarata
ATATATATATATATATAAATTCTTTATTTCAGCCTCTTCGGTCCAGAAATGGACTTAGTTTTACATTTCCTATTAACTTCCATCTCCTCCAATCACTCTTCTAATATCTTTACCTCTACGCTTTCTAAATACATCTCTTATAGTCTTTTAGAATCTGACAATGAGTTATATATTTATACAAAGTCTCGTTTTATGTGAATTAAATCTGCAAGTATTGTTCAGTCCAAATTTAGAGGATTTGTTCAATTAAATGATGCAGTGTAATCTAATCCGAGTCTCATTTAAATC
>NW_017147518.1:0-288 GCF_001652005.2 Ceratina calcarata
GCGACGGTCTCGGAGCCAGAGAAGGTTTTCCTTCCCCTTCCCCATTAGTGGCGGCACATCTCGTACCCTGTCGAGCGTCAAACGATATGATTTATTCTGAACAGTTTATTCGTCACGCACTGCCGTCGAATAACGAATAACGCCACAGACTTATTCGTTGCTGCTGTTGCAATTCAGAGTACAACATGACTCGCAACGTGAGCAAATATACGTCCGGCAGACTACAAAAATTCGCGAGATTCTGTTCCTTGCGGGGCTTATCACTAGGTTTCTCGGTTTTACTCGCAT
>NW_017147519.1:0-288 GCF_001652005.2 Ceratina calcarata
GTTTTAATAAATTTAAAAATATTGATAAGTGATAAAATGGTAGTGTAATGTTTTTGTGTTTCTAAGGTTTCTAAATTTACTAACTCAGTTAGCATAGTAGACATTGTTTAAAGACTAATACGTTTTTGATGACTACAAATGGGCTTAGGCCATTCTCAAAATTAGTGAGAAAACTTTTCTAATTCTTAAAAAGTCATAAGTCCACGGAAAAAGTAAATTTCCCTTGAAATTGAGAGAAATACATACAATTTTATGCTATAAAATTAAGAAATATCGACTTTTATTCAC
>NW_017147520.1:0-288 GCF_001652005.2 Ceratina calcarata
AGCTCACAAAATCTGCAGTCTATTGATAATCGTCTGCGGACGAAGGACCAACTGTTCCCATTCGAGACCGATACGAGATTTCGCGCGACTTTTGTCGCCAACATACACTGAGTCAAGTTACAACATTAGCAAAGAAAATTTACTTATTTACAATTGAATAGAGGATGAACATTATGTTGAAAAGAACAATTTATTGATAGCACAATTTAGAAAGAAATAGGAAAAAGAAATGAAATATTTTATGAGGAAACGCTCACCAATTTCAGCATTACAGTCACTCTTAGTTAG
>NW_017147521.1:0-288 GCF_001652005.2 Ceratina calcarata
TAAGTGGAGGGGCAGATTCTCGGTGGCTCCCGTCCTCAAACTGGCATCTCTGGTGTCACATACACCGTTATTGTATTTTATTTTATTTTATTTCTATTATATCTCACGTTTCTATTATTTCTCACGTGCCATATACACCGTTTTTATGAATTATTATTTTATATTATATCGCACATATGTCACATATTATTATATGAAGTTCACCACATTCAATCGTTCATTAAAAAGCGTATGAACTAGTGATGGGCACCATCGACTAAAAACTATCGATTTAGTCGATAGTAGCGA
>NW_017147522.1:0-288 GCF_001652005.2 Ceratina calcarata
ATGTGGTATCCCAAAAATAGACAATTTTTCATTAAGGCAGTTTGCAACGAGACTGGCAGTTGTCGACGAGACTCGAAGAGAGGCAGACGTGTTAATAAAGTATAATTGCCCATTAAGGAATCACTGGTTTATCGATTGAAATCAACTTTATTTTGCACCTTCTTTGCATTCAAGACCCCAAATACAATATTTAAAAAGTTATTTAGTTTTGAACGAATATTCATGCGAGTTATTATAAAAAAGATACAAGCTTTGACAGAAGCGTCCTTGTATTCACGATTCACAACG
>NW_017147523.1:0-1093 GCF_001652005.2 Ceratina calcarata
GTGCACTGTTTTAATATCGTGGTATCGTAATGGAATAAAAGATCTTTTTTTTTTTACGTGGGGAAATCTTCAAAAGTTTTGGTATTTGCAGTCAATAATAGGAACTAACCATGACGCGGGAAAAACCAAGGAATATGGTCAGTTGTCCTTTTCTCTCACTCTTAATCTATGCTTAAAAACACCGGAAAGATTATAGTTTTTCCTCGATGCTAAGGATTAAGTCATAAACAGAAATAAACCAGAGAACACAGTTGTCCTTCTTTCTTACCCTTGATCTATGCTTAAGAACACCGGACAGATTATAGTTTCTCCTCGATGCTATGGATTAAGTCATAAACAGGAACAAACCGGAAAACACAGTTGTCCATTCTTTTAATGACCGAGTGTGTCTTTAGGGACACCGGAAAGATTATAGTTTCTCTTCGATATTAAGGATTAAGTCATAAACAGAAACAAACCGGAGAAGACAGTTGGTTGTCCTTTCTTCCCACCCTCGATCTGTCTTTAAGAAAAAACCCCTCTTTCGGTAATCAACCCCGCCTACTGCAATTTTCATGTCAACTACGTTTTCATCGGACATTGACACATCTATGGCTGGACCATCTTCAGCCGATACATCGTACATTCCGATATCTTCATCAGCTTAGGGCGATTCATCTTCCGTTGCCATATCTTCCGTCGAAATATCTTCAATTCTGGAATCCACAGAAGATTCTTCCATTCATACAGGTGAAATCGGAATTGCTTCTACTTCTAATGTTTCTCCTCTTTAATCTTCCTCATCCAACTTAGAACCATCGACTTCAACCTTTTGTTGCTTACTTCCAAGAGCAGAAGCAAGATGTAGAATTTATTGAAATGCCATTCTCACGTGTCATTTCCACATATGCATATTGCTTTGTGTGTGGTGCAAAAAGAAATATCATCAATATTTCTCGCGAGGCAAGGAAGCAGGTATTTGTGAGTCGTCGATTATATATTCCTAAAGGAAATCGTTGCTGTTCTGAGCATTTATTGAAAAATCGATTTTTTGAAGATGTAGTTCTTTCTTTGCGTGTGCATTCAAATAATACCTTAATTGCAACGGACGAAT
>NW_017147523.1:2599-3725 GCF_001652005.2 Ceratina calcarata
GCGCGGAACTCAGTGATATAAAAACCGAAACAGGAATGATTGAGGTGCAATCCTCTGTCGCGGATACAGTCAATACGCGGAACACTTAGAACCGCGGAAACCTCGAGACGAAAACCCTCGTGACGAACTCCTCGATCACGGAAATCTCCTAACGGAATGATCGTCTTGCCGAAATCGGCCGTTACCTCGGTCATCGCGAGGTGGGAATCGCAAGGTATCTCTATCTCGCTCGCGCTCAGGTGACACGTCACGCGCGTGTCTTCGTACTCCGTCGCGCTCTGCCCGATTCGAACTTTTTCCGATCGCGGAATCTAAACATCGCGACCGTTAAAACGACCGAGCCGGCAAGAAACTCAGCTCGTGTATCGATGTTTTTATATTATCGCGGTGACTTTCTCGAGACCTCAGTACGGTCCCGAGAATATTATTATTCCGGACGATATTAAATTAAATCAGAGAGACGGTTTAAAAATTACCTTGTTACTTTTTTAAACAGTAATTCTAATAAAATGATAGCCGCCGTTCTTGGCTTGGAACGAGAACAACAGGTGTCGGAGTTATGCATGTCAGTTTTGAACGCTTTTGAGAAAGATATTTTGACCAGGTATTTCGGAGTAGCAGCATTTTCTCGTACTTATTTAGTTGAGAACGAAACTTCCATTATTGCGAAACAACTATTTAATATAGATGATCAGTTGGCATTGATCTTTGATGGTACGTACATACGACACCAAAAAAGTGCCAACAATGAGTACCAACGAAAGTCCTTCTCTAGACAAAAGAAGTTACCGTTGTGTAAACCGTTCACCGTTTGCACAACTAACGGTTATATTGTCGATATGTTAGGCCCATTCTTCGCTACTCAGAATGACGCTGAGATCATGAAAATTATACTTAGGGATAAAAGTGGTATATCAGCCCTTTTGAGACCAGGAGACATTTGCATCGTAGATTGTTGTAGCGCACCATTCTATCAGGAATTGTTAATAGAATATAACTGAAACAATATACAATATATTGAGTATAGACTAAAACAATATACCGTTCACGGCCCTAGAAATATAGGGACTCGACATAGGTAGACACATAGAGTTATTATAGATAGAGTAGGAAAGATTGCCCGGAA
>NW_017147524.1:0-288 GCF_001652005.2 Ceratina calcarata
ACTTTTCTGTTCTACAGAATTTTTTCAATAGTTTTTATCAAAATTAATCTAATTTTCTTATTAGACGAGCAAAGCTTTCTAGTTTCCATATCCACGAAAACGGGTCAGAGTTATTTTCGCGCAAGAGTCCGTGTACGAAACAGCCGCCAACGCTTCCCTGGCATCGAGAAATGCACCAGGCTAGACCTAGAGTCGGTCGGTTTAACGTTCCCCTATCGCTTTTCGGAGAAACGCCGCGACGAATTCAGGAAACCTAAAAACGCGTTGATTATTCGCGTAAACCAAAGC
>NW_017147525.1:0-287 GCF_001652005.2 Ceratina calcarata
CGAACCTCGTCACTGGACTGAACGTTTCCTGATAATCTACTCCAGCTGCTTGTCGGAATCCTCTAGCTACCAGTCTTGCCTTGAATTTATGAATTTTATTCTGGCCATCTCTCTTGATTTTGTAGGTCCATCGATTGTCGATAATGTGCTGGTTTTGCGGAGGATCGACGAGAGTCCAGGTGTCATTGTCGCGGAGCGACTTCATCTCGTCGTCCATGGCTTCTCTCCAACACTTCGACATCTGAGACTCGATTGCCTCTTGATAGCTTCCTGGCTCCTCCAGGTCA
>NW_017147526.1:0-287 GCF_001652005.2 Ceratina calcarata
CGGAAGATATCAAGACAATGGTCATGAAGAGCATCGATCCGAAGAATTTCGGAATAAAAGTATCTAAAGTTCTAACAGGTAGGAATAACTCTGTGAAAATTGTAGCCACCGAGATGGACGTCCAAAAGCTTATGACAGATCCAACATTGAAGAAAGAAGGGCTAGTTGTCAAGGAAAGCTCTAAATACTTACCGAGGATGATGTTAAGAGACGTGCCTGTCGAGATGAACGTCGACGCTGTAATCGACTCCTTGAAGCGGCAGAACCTTAGAACCGAAGCTGGAGAG
>NW_017147527.1:0-287 GCF_001652005.2 Ceratina calcarata
TCGGAGGACAGAGTCTACATATATGAGCTATTTAAGAGATTTCATATATTTACGAAATATCCGGAAAATGTACGGGAAATTGTGGCCGGGGCATGTTTTTATCAGTACCTGGGGCCTGGCCGGGTGGTCGTTCGACAAGATCGAAAGGCTGAGAATCTTTATTTTATTATTAACGGAGAGGTCAGCGTAACGAAAGAAGTGACCGATCGGTGGACTGGTACATAGGCCCGAATTTATAATCGTTTCTCAGTTCTCAGTTCTCAACTGTTTATTGCATGTCTATGTGC
>NW_017147528.1:0-287 GCF_001652005.2 Ceratina calcarata
GCGAATAATACGCGTTTCCGATCTCCCTGGTGAAGGTGCACCAGGAAAAAGTGTACCTTGCAAGCGTACTGAGCTTGTGCATGCCAGTAGAAGTCCCAGTACGAAACAATTCATATTGATATCTTCTCTCATCATGACAGATTACATTGATGGACTGTTTGAAGTAGAGTTAATTCGACAAATAATTACCGATGAAGCTTTAATTTACGTAGCCATGGTAGCCGGCTATGTAGCTTACAGATTTAGAGTGCAATTCCCAACGTTAGGCACACCCACTAAAGAAATTA
>NW_017147529.1:0-287 GCF_001652005.2 Ceratina calcarata
ACAGAGGTTTGCCAGTCTCTCCAGTAGTACTCATAGCTTTGAGATTTTATGGCTCAGAAAATACCAGGTACGTTTACTGTTGGTACATATGAAAATCTTTTTGTTGATTCTTGTAGCATGAGGAATTGAATATCGCGCCGAAACCGCATCGGCATTACATTCAATTCCAAGAAGATGGCTGAAAATGATATAACTGCGCTTCCACATAAAGCAAAGTTTTTAAAATCAGAGAAACTATTATTATCATCTCTGATAGAAGATGTGAGCGATGTGGTAGAAAGTCCCCG
>NW_017147530.1:0-287 GCF_001652005.2 Ceratina calcarata
CTTCAGATGGTGTTTAAATGATCGGACCCCTGCCTCCCACAAACCTCCATAATGAGGGGAATTCGGTGGGATAAATGTCCAAGACGTTCCCATATTCGCAAGGGGAGCAACAGTACTGTTATAAAATTCGGAACCGGCCTTAAACATGGACTGTAACTCTTTGTCTGCTGCTTGAAAAGTGGTCGCATTATCGGAATACAGGTTCCTACACACACCACGTCGACTAACAAACCGTTTATACGCGTCTAGGGAAGTCCTAGTAGTGAGATCACTCACAGCCTCCAAAT
>NW_017147532.1:0-287 GCF_001652005.2 Ceratina calcarata
CGTGACCCGATGACCACCAGCAAGACAAAGGCGATCGTCCTGCCGGACGTTGCAGTAGATGCCATCCGCCCAGAGATAGGCATACCGCGTATTGCTCAGATTACGTTGCGCCCAAGCGTGATGCTCATTCAGGCAGTGCCACCTGCAGCCGACTGAGCCAGAGCTTCGTGAAAAGCGTCGGTAGAAATCCCGCGTAGTTGCAACTACAGCAGCAACTCTTCCACAGATTTAGCCTGCTTCAAGTAGGGAGGTAAAGAAGGCGCTGTTAAAACGCATGCTGTTACCAC
>NW_017147533.1:0-287 GCF_001652005.2 Ceratina calcarata
AAATACGTAACGAGTAGAGATAGAAAGAAATTGCATAAGACCTTTTTTGTATCTGACAATTACTATGGATTAAACAAATTTTTTTTCGTTATCAAAATGTAATTATGGGATCATAAAACATGTTCTTCCGCAACAAAATATTTTAGATCTTTTTTTCATAACATTACGTCATGCGTCAGTCAGGGAACCTCGCATGGGTAGAAATTTAACTATTTTTGCATTAGAATTTTCCAACGAGTAAATTTTTAAAGTTGAGAGTTGAAGTCAGTGTTGTTATATTTTTTAAG
>NW_017147534.1:0-1854 GCF_001652005.2 Ceratina calcarata
TTTTATTTGGTTACCGAATCTCAATTACGAGTTTTCTATCAAGTAAAAACGATATAATCAATATACAGGGTGATTCAGAAATTACAATCAGTAGAGATTAGTCTTTTATTAGTAGTCAGATAAAAAATCCTCTAATCAGGTTTATCATTGGTTTTAAGAAAGTGTTTGATTTGACAGGAATCCCTCCCCTCCCTCTCAGTCGCTTTATCTCTGTATTAACGCGGAAAGTCTGCGGATAAAAAAAGATTACTCGTTAATCCCGTCTCCGGGAATCGTCCTTGGCGATGACTTTAGGAATGCTGAACACGCGCCCACGCTCGAACAAAGTGTCACCCGGCGCGAGAAACAACGCTCGCGTACGAGTATCATTCGCGAACGGCGTATACTATATATTATACGGCAAGAAAGTAATAAGCAGCGTGGTTGCACGCGTGACGATTTGGCACGCCGTTTGGCTGCTCGCGGAACGGCGCGAGCCACTTCGCGCGCGCCTCTCTCCCGCGGATAAACGCGATTTAATATCGTCTATTCCGTTCTGTTCCACGAAGACACGTATATACTCCACCCCCGCTGTAATAATTAATACCAAGGAAATGTTCGACGACAGATAAATGTCTCCATCGTGGATATAATTTTTGCTGGCACCCGGCTACTCATTTATCTCGCTGCCTGCAATTATCGTATCGTCGTGCCTAGCGAGCTCCTCGTTAATTCTCCAGTATCTTCGCTAGTTAATTTCCATTATTTTCTACCGTTCTATAAATTCTCGAATGTGAAATGACGTATTTTAAATTTTACTGCCATGTCGAAATTTTGTTTCGCTCGGGACGTCACGGTCGCCTATGTTTTAATACAGTGTATCGATAGATGCAAGATTTCTTCTGATATTTTCTTTATTCACGTTCTAATAAAAATTTTTAATTGTTCAATTGAGCACTTTTTATTTCAAAGTATGTTCTAATAAGCGGTTTTATATTCAACTGTCAATTTTCATTCAATTTCTACAATTGTTTATTTATTTAGCCTATACATCCTTAAATCAATCGTATTTATTTAACGAGAAATCGTTCATATTAAAAAATTGCGATAATAAAAAACCCATCTAGTGGGTATAATTTATCGAACGACTGGTTAAATGGTTGCAGTCTTAATTGAGTAAAACTTCGTTTAAGTTGTCAGACATGTGTCATACTTCTCGATTACGTCTGGCGTTAGTAAGTTCCTACGTCGTGTCAGAAATTATCAATCGACGATAACAGCTGAGACAGGCTGTGATCAGTGAAGAAATTCTAACTTTTCCCTGTCATTTCACTTAATCTGTTTTTTAACGATGATCCATCAATTAAAAGCTTTTCCACTACCACTACCTTCATTATTGTCAACCGTAATTGACAGAACGTGTTCGTTGCATTTCAACAAACCCGTTGCGCTTATTAAAATTCGAAGGACGTCGTTGGGCTTGCAATAATCGAAGAACAGTGAAGGGAAGAAGACTCGTCGTGAAGGATACGCGATATCGCGGCATGATTGGTAGGAGAAAAATCGAGCTAACGACAAGGGCAGCGCGGACGGTAAACGGATAAAGACCCTTCTTCCACGTACACGTCGATGTCGTCGCGAGATGGCCTTGACCGCGAAACCGTCCCCTTTGTTCTTTGGACGAGGCGAGGAGACGCGGCACATATATCCCCGCAGAGCACGCCCAGAGCGGAGAGGATGGCCGAGAGCCTTGAAGCGGCGTGACAAGACATCACAATGCATCGTTTCCATCCGGTAAATAACAGGCGTCGTGTGGGTGGTTGCGTTGTTCGCGCGAAGCGAGCTAAGGGGGACGACGAGAAAAGAACGTTGCGG
>NW_017147535.1:0-287 GCF_001652005.2 Ceratina calcarata
TTAGGACCCAAATAAATAGCGGGCGCGTTTTTGGAGCAGACACAATTCAGTTCAGAATTCAATTCAGTATCAGTTCACAGTTGACAAGTTCAATTTAACAGTTCATCAGCTCAGTTTAGAAGTTCCGTCTAACAGTTCTTTGGCAGTTCGAAAGAAGTTGATCTCAGCATAGAGTTCATGAGTAGAATTCAGTCTAATAGTTCTTTATTCAGATCACATTAGTTGTCCGAAACTGTTCTCTTGAATCAGTATAACCAAACAGTCTCAACGCGTCGCTATCAGCCAGC
>NW_017147536.1:0-287 GCF_001652005.2 Ceratina calcarata
AAAAAAATTGAATATGATCATTTTTACTCAGCAAAAGGTCAATGTCCAAACTACTCACTGGTGTATTTTTCTATAATTTTATAAGTTATCTTAAATAGGAACATAAGCGCCAGTGAGTAGAAATTGGGTCATTTACTTAAAATAAAAGAAAATAATAGTTCTAGTATTATAACTGAATGAGGTAAAGACTGTTATGACATTTTCAATTATGATCCCTTTTTTGAAGAAATATGTCATAGTATGTTTTATTTTATTTTTGTAAGAATATACTAAGAACACTAATATAC
>NW_017147537.1:0-287 GCF_001652005.2 Ceratina calcarata
CAAATATTTCGAATTAACGAACCTTTTAAATAACATTTTTACCCACGATTTGGTACTTATAGCTTTTGTGCATAAATATTTTATTTCACATGAATATCTTTAAGAAAGTGTATTTAATTACCTTTATTTATAATTTATATTTATTCATTTTTCAGGAAATATTGTTCTATTTGAAATCTTTTCATCGACAAATGTCGATCCAGTAATGAAATTAAGCGAAATTAAGAGGAATTTTAAAAACCCCCTAACACAAAATACATATAAATTAGTCGGGGTTGTTTCATACA
>NW_017147538.1:0-287 GCF_001652005.2 Ceratina calcarata
ACTATGAACCCTGCCTAGGGTCATTCATATGATTTCTTTAAAGGGATTGAACTATTTATATATTTATTTTAAGATAAAGAACTCTGGCGATGCGAATAGTAAGGCACCACCGCATGCGCAACGATATATCGTCGTTGGCACTAAATGGGTTAATGTTGGGCTATGTTAATTTTATTCGGGATCTTAGCAGGCTTATGTTTACTATACAGTGTCTCTGATAAAGGAGGCTGCTAAAAATTCTATGAATTTCTCTTCTAATTTCAATATTTAACGAGTTAAGTATGATT
>NW_017147539.1:0-287 GCF_001652005.2 Ceratina calcarata
AGGCCTCCAAGATCAATTCGGAGTTGGCCCGTCGCTCCTGTATACCCTTAAGTATTTTCAATTATTCTAACAATTATTCTTTAAATAAAACTTGTCATGAATTGTTGTAATATTTATTACATTTTCGTTTGTTACAATATAGCGTTATCATTTAACAATCATACATAGATAAACGAGTTCACAAATGAAATATTAAATATACATCTTTAAACATAATAAAAAAAATGCAATTTCATTGATATTACACGAGACTATATGGATGGTAATGCAAACTTTATAAAATATAC
>NW_017147540.1:0-287 GCF_001652005.2 Ceratina calcarata
CGAATGGATGATACAATCGGTAACGCGACTTTAAACGCGACTCGGGTAGAAGGGCGACGTACCTTGAAATTACCAGTAGCTGAATTGCCGAAATTTGACGGAAGTTTAGAAAAGTGGCTTTCGTATAAGAACACTTTTACAACCATGATAGACCAGCGTACGGATATTACAGATTTAGAGAAATTTTTGTACTTGAAAACTTCGCTCAAAGGCGATGCGCTGAATAAGGTTCTGGTTTTCAACACGAGCGCGGAAAATTATCAGAACGCATGGCGTCTTTTAGTTGA
>NW_017147541.1:0-287 GCF_001652005.2 Ceratina calcarata
TGACCTGGAGGAGCCAGGAAGCTATCAAGAGGCAATCGAGTCTCAGATGTCGAAGAGTTGGAGAGAAGCCATGGACGACGAGATGAAGTCGCTCCGCGACGATGACACCTGGACTCTCGTCGATCCTCCGCAAAACCAGCACATTATCGACAATCGATGGACCTACAAAATCAAGAGAGATGGCCAGAATAAAATCCATAAATTCAAGGCAAGACTGGTAGCTAGAGGATTTCGACAAGCAGCTGGAGTAGATTATCAGGAAACGTTCAGTCCAGTGACGAGGTTCG
>NW_017147542.1:0-287 GCF_001652005.2 Ceratina calcarata
CTATAATTTCCATGTAAAAATTTTTTGCTAGCGTCAGTAGTTAACGAGTAATTTGCAAAAAACTGTTTTTTCGTTTTTCGTCAATAACCCGTTAAATATTAATGCTAGCGAAAAATTTTTACATGGAAATTGTAGATCTAGTCGTCCTCTACAAGAAAGGTCTGATGCAGTTTTCTCGTAAGTCCATCCGTTTCGGAGTTATTGGCCAAAAACGAAATTTTTTTCCAAAAATTCACCGTTTCGACGCTGGGATGGTCGGATTTTGTCAACATCAATAAAATGCCAAA
>NW_017147543.1:0-287 GCF_001652005.2 Ceratina calcarata
GAATTATGACACGGCTTTTACCTGCGTACCATGTGTCTATGGCTTTGCGGGCTGCGAAACAACAGAACAAACAGAAATAAAAGGAAATTACTTAGAAATCTAATAACGCACCCGTTCAAATTCCAATCGACGAGCAATCACTAACTCGAATTTCGCGACAGAATTTATGAAAGATCTAATGGAATGGACTAGGAAATGATATCTGAAATTGATTAATGCGAAGAATGGAAACACTCTATGGCCGCTACAACTGTTTATTAAATAAATGTGTATTATACATATATGTA
>NW_017147544.1:0-1007 GCF_001652005.2 Ceratina calcarata
CTGGCGAACGAATTTCGTTCCGCGAAACTGCCACTAATTTCTACTATCCGGCCGAATATTAAACCACTTCCGTGGAACTGCTTCTATTCCGTGCAACGTATTGCATTTTATTTAAACATCCCGCGTAATTTCTGCGCGGCCCGTTGAAATCCCGACGAAATTTTCCAGAACGGCGAACACCATTTGGACAGGGGACACTACGCGCGTCCACGGCGTCGACTGGGTTTTCCCGTTTAACGAGAAAACCTCGTGGCGGGGGCTCGTTTGTGTATATACTTGTACGCACTTGTACATTAGTGTACACACCGGGCCGCGATGGAACCTCATAAACCGTCGTACCGTGTGTACAGTCGACCCGGCTGTGGACACCATAATAAAAGATAACGAATAAAGTTAATGGAAAACGCTGAACCGAATCGCAGTAACCGAAACATAACGACATTGTCGATCGTTCGGCGTCCCGTCATTCGGCTTGTAATGGCCATTATTCGAAATTTCCTCCATTCCGTTTTCGAGCACCGATCATTTCAAGCTTCGCCGATCGGTCCTGCCCTCTTTCAACAATATCGATTCAACCGAATCCGCCGGATTACTTAAACGCTACGTGTTTTGTGTCGACTCCGTCGCTCCCGCCTCCTTGTAATCGCTTGCTAGCTGCCCGAGATGAATACCCTGTACTAGCCATTCGATTCCCAATAGTCGTCGTTACGCTACGGTTGTCGGACATCAGTCATTCTTTTTATTTTACACAACCGTCCTTTCTAATATCTATGAATTTTTCCAACATCATCAAATGCATTTTATTATTATATAAAGTGAAATATTTACTGGGTTGAAAATAAGTGAAAGTAGGCTTTTAATTTTTGTCATTGTTTCTTCAATATTATAATGAGGTACTTCGTGATCTGAGGAAACATTAAGGAATCCAGATCTTAAAAATTAATTTATAATCGTTGCAACGTCATTTTATGTGTTCCTCAATATTTTACAAGTTTGTGAGTTCTAAG
>NW_017147544.1:2410-3247 GCF_001652005.2 Ceratina calcarata
TGTGTTATACCTATATTGCCCAAAAGCAGTCAGTCTTTCTAGTGTTAAACAATGCTCACACTTCCACGTGTGTCAATTTCAAACAACACCTATTACTACTGATTCACAGTAATTATCACTGTAATTTTGTAACACATATAGAATTAAGTATTGTATGATAGCAATAAATAATTAGTTGAAAATCAGTCGAAATCTGAATAGCAGTGAGGATTATTATTATCGTACTATTATAATACATAAAATTTGATCTATATTTTGCAAGAATATATAAAAAATGAAGTAAAGGTCAGCGTAACACGTTATCATTCAATCGACCACGTTTAATAGCTTTGATAGTTCCGTGTAAATAATAATCTCGCTACTTCTGATACGGTTTTATGAACTCCTTCGAAGCGACAGGTTTCAAAAGGCAGAAACAGCGGCTCTTTGATAAGAGCAGAGGGAGAATCAAGTCGCGTTGATAACCGCGCCGCGAGACGAACGAACAGCAGGCGAGAAGTTCTTTCATTCCGTTCGCCCGGTAGCTTTGCACGAGAAAGGAGAAAAGAAGAAAGCACAAGGCACGCTTTCTTTCTAACCTTGTTCTTACAATGTACACGCTTCTCGCGAAATATTCGAGTTCTTTCGCAGGTTACGAATAGAAGCGAAGCGGCGATTGTTGCAGACACCTGTTGAGGAAATAATCGATGAGAGTTATTTGTTGATTTCCCATTTTTTTAATTGCTGTAGGCTACGCACGTTCATGAATCAAACTACGAGCTCTAAAAAATTCGCAATATAATATATTTTAATATAAATTTAAAAAAATATTAATAATACATTTTTAGTATAAATTCT
>NW_017147545.1:0-287 GCF_001652005.2 Ceratina calcarata
CCAATAATTAGCCTTCACCCGACAATTGGTGACCCCGACGTGATCGGCGAGCCGACCGCATTGGTGACGGACACGTGGTGGACGCGGAGAGTTGAATTGTTAATCCTCTCCGGAAGTATTTGGATCATATAAGACTCCTGTCCAAGGAATTGAGATAGGATCGAATCTCCATTTCTGTCCAGATAGGAGCGCAAGGATGTTAACGGCAGAAATTCTTTTTCAAGCCGCCATGTCTGCCGGTTGGACTTTGTAACGGCTCAACCGCCATTTTGGGATGTCCTGCGTTT
>NW_017147546.1:0-287 GCF_001652005.2 Ceratina calcarata
CGTTACGTGCATCATGCAATTCTTCCGCAGTAAGAAATCCCGACAGTGGGCTCATCCCACACTTGCGTTTTCTTAAATTATGTAGCGGGCGCAAACAATAAGCCACCACGCGAATTAATTGCGACCACGACGAAAATCTAGTTAAGATTTCCTCTTTGCTTACAATTTCCTTCACATGAAGCATGTGCGGAGTCACCTCTGCACTAGGCCAATGCTCCTCGGACTTCGAAAGCCATTCAGGCCCATGCCACCACAAATCGCATTGTGCCAAGTCTACCGGTTTGCAA
>NW_017147547.1:0-287 GCF_001652005.2 Ceratina calcarata
CCGAGAACTTCAGACACTAATAATAATCAATTATGCTTGTTGCTTCGTAGTTTTGATTTATAAAAAAAATGTGAGATAATATAAATAAATATAAAGAAATAAAGAAAGAAGTTAATAAAGGAATATAAAGGATGCATGTATTGAAAAATATATAATGTCGAAAGTTGATTAAAAGAAAAAGAAATTTCTAATTAAATTACATTTCTTCCATTGATATATTTTTCAAATTTATTTATTATTTTAATATTCCGGAGTAATTCGGAGTATTTAATTAAAAATATAGCGAG
>NW_017147548.1:0-287 GCF_001652005.2 Ceratina calcarata
ATATACGTATATGTAATTTGTAACTTAATGAATACTGAGAATACACGTGGAATATTTTTTTAACAAGGTGCAATGTGAACTATAAACTTCTATACTTATTAAATTAGCATCTGGGTGCAAATCAAATGGTTTGTGCAAGGGTACATTAGATTAGAGATAACAGGGGACAAAATGCGTTTGAAATCAAATTAAGCAAATATGTTTCAGACTTCCGAATTGAATAAAAACACACGTTTGTATAAAATGAAGTTTAAAATCAGAGTAATTTAAAATTAGTAGTATGTACA
>NW_017147549.1:0-287 GCF_001652005.2 Ceratina calcarata
CCGAAAGAATCGTATTGCAAAATGTGAATCAATAAATCAATAAGCGAAATAAATCGTGGTATGAGATTTTCAATATTTTCAGCGTTCTGGAAAATCACATTCTAACATTTATTCCCTTATTCTCATTTTTACTTGTTTACTTTGTTAGCGTAGATTTATAGATAATGGCAAATGAGGTGGAAATAATATACAAAAAAAAATAATAAGCAGCCTTTTTATATTAAAATTTGAAATAAAATATTACAATTATTACCTTCCGAATATTTTCGGGAATATTTTATATTTTC
>NW_017147550.1:0-287 GCF_001652005.2 Ceratina calcarata
CAGTTGCAAAACCATGAAGTATCATTTTTAATTCATTTACTATTATATACTGTGATAAATCGAGAAATGTTTGAAACGTCCAATTGACGTATCGTTACAAACTCTTACTCGGCGCTGTACATAATAAAGTGTGAGTACATGCGTCTTACGAGCGTTTATATGTGAAACACGTGAGAAGCAGTCGGGCCCTTTGAACACTCTCTATGGGGGCTGATTCCTTGGTAAGGCCACGCATTGCCCCTCAGGCCCTTCAATCCTTTCCGTCCTTTAAGCATACCTATTAAAAC
>NW_017147551.1:0-287 GCF_001652005.2 Ceratina calcarata
AAAAATGGAATAAAATAATCACCTTTTATCTATATCATTTTTTATATACAGTATTCATTCGATAAATGTGAAAATCAGTTATCGTGTAGGTACTACAGTTTGATGATGTTACGTTTTGCCAAAAGCCTCCAATGTAAAACATTCTCACATGTGCTACTTGTACACTACTAAATCTCTGAACTTCATCAATTTCCATCTATCAGAATTGGAGAATTCAAATTTAAAAAATATCGACAATTTCAAGGAGTACCTCTTCGAATTTGGCAATATCTAAGAATTTGCAAACC
>NW_017147552.1:0-287 GCF_001652005.2 Ceratina calcarata
AGAGATTGAGCAAAACTATAAAACGGAATAGCTTTGAAATAATTCCTGTCCTACACAGT
This sequence comes from Ceratina calcarata, assembly GCF_001652005.2. Classification (NCBI taxonomy): domain Eukaryota; kingdom Metazoa; phylum Arthropoda; class Insecta; order Hymenoptera; family Apidae; genus Ceratina; species Ceratina calcarata. The sequence goes on from NW_017147552.1 coordinate 60, forward strand.
GAATATTAAAAATCAATTAAATATGCTAAAACTTACCCCTTTGCGATAGCAAATAGACACCTGCTCCTAGAATGATCTCAACTGTTTCTAGGCATAGGCAACGTGCACGTCTCCCATGGACTTAAGGAGGTTCAGGGGTTTTATAAAAATGTAGAGATCAGCATGAAATTTATGAATATGTTTCCTTATTGCATAACAAAACCAAAATAATTTTTTCGAATTTTTCGT
>NW_017147553.1:0-287 GCF_001652005.2 Ceratina calcarata
TTCGATCAATTCTAATAATATAATTTCTTACACGACGAGAGATTTGACTACACTAGATTTTTTATACTCATCGTACATAAAGCGGCAGAATTCTACTTTTCTTATACAAGGTGTCCCAAAACTAATGTAAGATATTGAAATCGGAGGTTCCTGACGTAATTTTAAACAACATTTTCCTTAGCGAAAGAGTTATCCGAGGCGCGGGTGAGGAATTATTAACAAAAAACTCCGACCAATCAGAGCGCTCGGTTGGCGCGATCTCCGAATCAGGAGCGTTGGCTCGGATC
>NW_017147555.1:0-545 GCF_001652005.2 Ceratina calcarata
GTAATAAATAATGAGAATATAACAAGGAAGGACGCGACTGTCATCGAGCTGACACTATTACCTCTACTTGCGGGGTTCTCGAATAAATCACTGTTATCACTTAACCATTTATCTACAGTTGACTTGTACTGGTTAATGCTCATGATGTTCATTGTCGTCTGTCTCATGGCAGCCTCCAACGATTCCGTCAGTTTTCTCTCCACCAATAATGCGGTCAGCTGAAATCAAACGAACACTTCTATACATCTCGATCTCAATTCCAAAATTCTTTAATAATCAAAAATTGACGGCTGTTCTGATCTTGCTTCTATCATCACAAAACCAATTGTAGATAATGGATAATTGGAAGATATAACGAGATCTTAAAATTTTTAGGGTAAAATTTTTTAGGTGACTGAAATCGACACATTTGTTAAGGGGTAGATTCCGTATCTGCAGCTACTCGCTCGTCGCTGCGAAAAGATAGTAATATCTGTGTCAAATAAAACTTTCAAAATTCAACTTTTGTAAAAGAGAAATGATTCGTGAACAGAAATACAGTCGCT
>NW_017147555.1:2449-4657 GCF_001652005.2 Ceratina calcarata
ATAAAGGTAAAAACCCATTTTCACTCTGTTTCGGTCCAATAATTATTTATAAAAATATTATTTGTTTCATAGATAAATATATCTTATGACACTTTAGACTATACAGAGTGTCCCCCGATTAAGCGATCAAATTTCACCAATGTGTTCTATGAGTAATAATGAGAACAAAATGTTGTATAAACATCGGCTTGCAAATGCATTATAAAAAGTTAAGATAAAAAAATGAATCTGTGTGAGTACGCCCTTGGCGTATCCGGCCTATGCGACGCAAGCGCCTGGGCGCGGTATTGTAGGGCTGACCGGCAAGGAACGCGCCACGTGCCTTTAACCTCCTGATCTCTCGTAGTCATTGTTAATTCCTTGCGAAGCAGTTTCTCGCTACCCGCGTCTAAACCCACCCACGATACAGAATCTATAGTCAACAGCGAGTTCATTGTTGATATATCGGAATATAACAATGAGACGACGGTATTCAGGAAACTTGTTACTTCTAGCCATGTATACTATCTGAAATGTTTATTATCAAGCTTCAAGCACATTGAAAAGAAGTCTGCTTCCATTTCAAAGTGTTATCCTCCGTTACGAATGCAAGCTTGACATCATAGGGAAACTGAATTCATCACTCTCCGAATTTCATCTTCATCTTACTTTAGTTTAGTGATAGTAAACACACTGGCACAGATTGATCGTTTAATTCGGGGACACCCTATATAGGAAACCTACTGCGCGTAATTTCGTTGTGAATACTATTTAATATACGATTCATGGGCTTTAGCGTCATCTATCGTTCCTAATCATCCTAATGTCATAATTCATTTATTTCTTCTATCATTTACCTATCGGCCTTTTTCCTGAATTTATGTCAGTTCGCCCCGATCCGCCATACTAATGAAAGACGCTTTGTCTATTACCGTATATTGTAAAATATTACAAGAATAAATTGTTCTCGTTGTTCTTCGACGGCTTGGTGCGACACTATTATTGTTGCTCTAAACCGGGATCCCTAACAAGTCGTTTTTCAGATTTTTGCTATCATACGAACAAACGCTTTCTCTTTACATAATAGTAATATTGTTTACGCTCGTGGTTAATCGGATGATTGTTCGAGCCTTGGTGAATATTGCACGTGGTGTGCCGACTAATTTAAAACACTGTACTAGTTGAATAACATGTGCTTGATGTACATAACCGATCTCGAAGGACCACTCCGTTCAAGGAGACTAAAACTCAGGAATGAGGTTGACTGTGACTATACTTTATTCAACTGATGCGCGTAAGTCCTTGTTGCGTAGCAACTTACAATGTTGTCCCTACAACGCACGCTAAGTTTCTATATTTAAGCAAAGCTTTTGGCGAGGGTTATGGTGTACCTCGAAGGAAATTTAAGGGGAGGGATGGTACTGATTGGCTATCGAAGTGAAGAAGTGTAGGAGTAGGAACAACCAAGTTTTTTGGGATTGGCAGTGGTTGGGTGGCGTAGATGACAATGAAACGCCTTAAAGTAACGGTATTTGGGAATTTTCTACTCTTACGCGGTCGGTTCGTCGGTAATAAATCATCACGAATCCTTGGGTTAAAAAATGTGTTTTCGGCAATGAATAAATGGAGGGTTCAAGGATTAAGATAAAAAATAAACTATGGGTAAATGTGCCGGGTTGGGTTTGTGAAGGCAATGTGAAGGTCTTCCATGAAGAAGAACGGTTGGCACTTTATGTCGGACCTAAAGGTTTCGCCGAGTTTGTCGCATAATGACGGGCCCAAACAAATATTTTGCATAAAAATCTGGTCTTATGTCGTTTCATTTATAGAAGAAAGAGCATACGAATTGTCTCGAACAACGATGAACGTTCGTTGTTCGGACCAGCGTGTGAAGATCAAGGGTAATTTGATCCCCACGATTTTGTAAATGTTATGTTGATGACAAAATTTACTAATGTAATCTTCAATTTGCCCGAATGCTGGCAATTACAGACTCAAGACAAATACCTCGATTCGGTCGGCAATGTCATTGAGTTGCATAGAAGATATCGATTCGAAAGCAAATTCGTCGTGATTTTTACAAGCCCGCACGATGGCCGATAGGTTTTTGGAATATTGGTGGGTTTTGATAATAAATGATAAGTGTATAATTAAAAGTCAATTTATTAATAACTAAAACTCAACAAAAATCACTGAGGTCTGTCTCTCAACTCGGTCGTACTCGAAGTG
>NW_017147556.1:0-287 GCF_001652005.2 Ceratina calcarata
ATATTATATGTGTTAGCATAAGATTCTCTTGTACGTCATACGTATATCGCGACGACTCGTTAGCCTGAACATACGCGAACCCTTCTGTTCATAGCTCACGTCAACCCAGTAACGACGCGCCGGAATCAGTGCCCCAGCACAACTGTACAATAGATTTAAGCATTAGCTAAGGTAATAGGTAATAGTAATCCTTAATCGTCAAGCGAAGAGAGCGTTCCTCTTCGCATCGATATATATTAATTGAGAATACTTTCAGTGCGTCGTCCCTTGAGGTAGGTTCTTTGAGA
>NW_017147557.1:0-287 GCF_001652005.2 Ceratina calcarata
ATCGTTCTAAAATATTTTGGATATTAGGAACTTTTCTCTAATTAAGAACACAAGGTGTTATACTTCTAACAATAAGTCCAACTATAGAAGATGTTGATACAGTATAATATTAACATAAATGCAATATTTTAAAAAAGACATCTGCGTATCTGTGAAAACATTTGCTTCGCCCAAAGAGTAGAGGTTGCTCCAAATTTTTGTCTATGTATTTCCATATTTCTATATTCCTTTATTTATCTGATATTCTTTTTATTACCTCCTGTTTATATTTATTCACTATTCTTTCC
>NW_017147558.1:0-287 GCF_001652005.2 Ceratina calcarata
GTACGTTTCACTGGTGCTCATAGCTGTGGAAAAACGAAATGGATCGAGAGATCTGTCAGCTGCAAGAGACACTCCTGATATCGAGAGAGCGTGATGTGAAACGACAGAGAACTTTGGAAACAGCGTACGTGTCCGCGTGCGGAGACGGTCTGCGGGAAGTCCCGAAAGCGGCGAGGCCGACTGACCAAGGAACCCCGGTGGCACGGCTCGTGCAGCTCGTCGAGTGTTACAAGGCCTACGGGATCTCAGTCACCGTTTCGTTCGACCAACGACCCACACGACTCGCT
>NW_017147559.1:0-287 GCF_001652005.2 Ceratina calcarata
AGAGAATTTCCTCGAAAAGAATGCGAGAGGTTCCCAAACAGAATCGTTATTATTGATCGAAGGAGTATCTTGCTCCAAAACCGCACCCATAGCAAAATCAGATGCATCGGACACTAGACGCAAGTTCGCTCCAAAACGAGGATGCACTAACATGGCAGCATTTGGAAAATCAACCTTGATTTTCTCGAACGCTGTCTCAGCCTCTTTCGACCACACTATCTCGCGTTTGTCATTCTTAGAAGAATCGACCAGGTAAGCATTTAAAGGAACCTGGTGTGATGCCGCGT
>NW_017147560.1:0-287 GCF_001652005.2 Ceratina calcarata
AAATAAAATATTCTATAGGGAGGTAATGAAATTATTTTATTTTATTCAGTATGGGAACTATGCTTTTCATGTAAAATTGATTATAGGCACCAGAAATCTCAAACTTTAATGATGTGCAGTTAGGTCGGTGTATGTAAAATAGCAGTGCATTTGAAGGAAAATCATTCACTCGTAGGAAATTTCTAATACAACTCCAGAAAAGTCTTGAAATCCCTCAAAAATTACTCAACACTCATCGATAAATAATACAGTCCACTGCGCAGAGTTCTGCCCAGAAGCGGCGACTC
>NW_017147561.1:0-287 GCF_001652005.2 Ceratina calcarata
ATGTTGGCGACGGCACGTTAGCATTGCAAGCCTATGCTACTGGCAGTCCATGTATTTATAGTCAAAGGATGACGCAGCGACGCTACAGGATGTAGGGATTGTCCCTAGCGCGTCGTGTACACTCGCCCTAACGTGTCGGATGTGAAGATCCGCCCTAACGTCTGGCGTACGCGCACTTGGACACGACGGAAGGAGAGGTACGTTTTCGCGCCAGAAAGCACAGCCTTTAATACCATGCTGAGAGACTTGGCAACACTGTTAATGGCGGAGTTAGGAGTCCTATTTTC
>NW_017147563.1:0-287 GCF_001652005.2 Ceratina calcarata
CCTCTAGTGGAATCGCGTTCTGTGTCGTTAAAACGCGTCACGCTATTTTCGTCCTCGACAAATTGTATGATTAATTGACGATTGTAAACGACCAGTCCGAGTGTTGTGCTTCCTGTGACGGTCATAAAATTAGCGAAACATCAGACTTGTTTACCGAGTGTTTTCCAGTAATTTTCCAATCGTTATTTAAAAAAGCTTTTCATTTAGATTGCCGTTTAACAGACGTAATATAAATTACACCAATACCTCGCTTTGCGTCGTTTCGTTTTGCGTTTTTTCGAAGTTGC
>NW_017147564.1:0-287 GCF_001652005.2 Ceratina calcarata
ATAACATCGCTTAATTATACATATACTAGTTTTATGAATAAAAAAACAATCAATAGCGAATCCATAATTACAATTTTATGTACAGCTAATATATAGGAATTTTGTTATCTACTTTCTTACTCCAGGCATGAATTCCACCAATTATATCTTTTATTTCAAAATTGCTCCCGTTAAATATTTGTTGAAGACTCTTTACTGCTTTTTGTGAGTCATTCCCCCTTCTACACACAACAAACACTAGAACAGAAACACGTGCATACAGAATATAATTATTTTATAAGAATATC
>NW_017147565.1:0-287 GCF_001652005.2 Ceratina calcarata
CGCCTCACCCACAGCAGATGGACGCCCGAACCTTGTAATGCCTTAGGGAAGGATGATGACATTATACATTGGTATTATCAGCTTGGACTGCATTACAGCAAAATGTATTTGCCGCTGTTGAGTGACGTCGCCTTCTTGCGACCGGCAGGCGCCTTTTACCCAATCAGCAGCGGGCGTAGCCGCTTGGCGATAGTGATTGCATCCCCTATTAGACACGCAAGTCGATGAACGGTCCCAGCAGTATGATGTCCTGTTTGTCTATAGCAGTACCGACAGTTATATTATGA
>NW_017147566.1:0-1085 GCF_001652005.2 Ceratina calcarata
GAATCGTCTCCTGATTATAGCGAATTTCCTACTTTTCTTTCTATAATTTTATACGTGATTTGCAAATCTTATCAATTATTGTCATTGAAATTGATACGAATTACGAGAGCTGATACAGCTTTCGGTGTACATCAGTAGAAATTATGACAACAAATTAGGTCTCTTATAAATCGCAGATTCAGAATCGTCTCCCGGTTATAGCGAATTTCCTACTTTTCTTTCTATAATTTTATACGCGACCTGCGAATCTTATCAACTATTGTCAGTGAAATTGATACGAATTAAGACGAACGACTAGGAAGAATAGGAGAACGTAAAAAAAAGTTAGTTTAATGAAATGACGAGAGGTGAGGCGTAGGAGGTTCGTCCGGTGTTTCGCGCAAACGGCGTGTTGCGCAGACCGATAAATTAGATTCCGAAATGAGTCGTAAAACGAAGCTGCGGTTTTACGAGCTCCGTCGGACCGGGACTGGGTTGCACTTCGGTGCAGGTTTACAAATACGTGGATCAATTCCAGGTTTATCGTCTGGCAGCGGCGATTGGTCGATCCCCGCCGTTACGTCTAGCCATACGTAAAACGCGTCCGCGTGTGGACAACACGTGCATACGTGAAACACACGGGCGAGCGTGCGCGATTCTGATAACGCGAGCGCGAGTCCGGTATATTATGTGCACACGAGCAACGCACATAGATCCTCTATATTCCGGGGCGTACCGTGTATACCGTCATAATAATTCAGTCTCGAACGTCGCTCTCTCCGCAGTGACCGCAACCTGCAGAACCGACGAAACACGAGCAAATCGACTGTCGCGGTTATTTTCTGCCCAGTTACGTAAATTAATACTAGAAACGATAACTGAATGTATTGTTTCATCGACCGACCGTGGATACCAGCTAGCATTATCGGGTGCATCGAAAAATTAATCGAACCGTCGCGTTCCAAACCCGTTGCCCTGTTTTACATTATAAACTCGGTGACACGCATGATTCCTCACAGTGAACAATTAAATAACGAATTCTTCCCGGGACAAAACCGAACAGAATAAAATATAAGAAATATGATAAGGTAAAGGAAGTAGTACTG
>NW_017147566.1:1735-2451 GCF_001652005.2 Ceratina calcarata
AGTCCGTAGAAATTCGTATCGCGTTTGCTGTGACATCTGAACATCTTGTAAGACAACACGGTGAAACGAGCAATTTATAAAATCGTCTCTTGGCGAAAAACAAAAACGAGCAATGAGCCGAGTATCGTGTTTTGACATCCGCCGACAGAAGTAATTTCATCCGACGTACATAGCAGAGATCGCGAGAATCCATTAGCCATAAAACGCGATTCGTTTAATTCTTTAAATGTAATTTAGATTAGTCGGCGAGGATCGTTGGATCGATCAATCTCGTGCCCGTCCGAAGACGACTTCTGACACAGGAGACGGATAATTCCCAAGAGGAGGCGGGGCGGGCAGACGGAGATTTCTTTGCGCGACGGTACATTCAATTTCTCATTCAGGATATCATGCATCATCTTTGAGCTTAAAAATTATCTCTTCGATCTTGCAGGATTTCCGTGCAACGCGTCTTGCACAATCTTCGCGAATCGTCATAAATCATGTCGATGGATCGCGTGGGCGGCTGTGCAAGGAACACGCTGCTCGCCCGACGCGACGCGACGCGCAGACTACGTTACGTTTTACGCGATTTTTACCTGCCCCCCACGATTCATCCGCTAATCACAGGTAAACAAAACGCGAGACCGGTGAAAAAAACGTGATCAGTAATTATCGCAGCTTTTTACGATACGCCCAAATAAATCGACGACTAAATTGGTTCGCAGGAATCGTAG
>NW_017147566.1:3158-4657 GCF_001652005.2 Ceratina calcarata
ATATATATATATATATTTCTAGTGTAATATATATATTATGTAATACATTTCAATTACTCATATCAATTACTCATAAAATAAAGTTTATTAGATAATAAAAAATCAATTTTATTTACAAAATAACAAAAAAAAGACCCTAAAAGTTAAAAAACGCAATTTTAGCGTGGAGCTGATGGCATAAAAACAAAAAAAGGGTTGGAGTGGAAAGGGTTAACGCGTGGAATAAAATGATGGCAATGATAGACAGAAGATTATGTAAGGAACGGTGAATCGGGTGGACGGGTCCGAGTGGCCGGAAGCGGAGATAATCGAAATTGCACGCGCGCCAAGAAGACTGACCAGGCCTCTCTTGTAGAAACACAGAGAAAACGCGCTCGAATCGCATGAACGCATCCGGGCATGTAGCTGGTTGCCAAAGTCCCCACCATTGTGGAAACTTCATTCATGGTTGGCGGCGTGCAGGTGTGCACGCGCGCCGTTTATTAAGTCGGCGACGACGACGACGTAACGCGCAAAAATATCAGCTGTTCGATATTGGCGTGAATGCCACACGCGCCTCCGAGGTCGATGCCGTTTTTCAAAACATGAATCGCGATTATACTTTCAAATACGACGAAAATATTAGAATTTAAACGTGAACGTTTGATGTATAAAACACGCGTGTAAAATATTTTTAGATGCTCGAGGAGGCGTCTGCGAAGTTTCATCAGAGAGGGACGACGCCAGGAAGGGAGCCTCGAAATCCGACAAAACTGACGAAGAATAAGAAGAGAACAGAGGGACCGAGAGCTAGCCATTTCCTTCGCGTGAAACTGCACGTGAAACGACGAGGCTCTCGGAAGGAATACTCGACTATTTTAACCGTGAAATAACTCAGTCGAGGGTTCAGCCGGGAGGGTTGCGAGGCGAGAGGAAAAACGGTGAAAAAAGATAGACCGATCTGATGACCGTGGGAGAGGAAAAGAGAGGATAAACATCGGCGTTAGAGGAGCCGTCGGCTAGGAGTGCCGAGGGAAAAGAGAAAGAGAACGTGACATGATATGTGGGTCCTAAAGATAGAGCACCCGAAACAACCATAAACCTTTTTATTCCGCTTGCTCCCGTGTCCGACGTTGCTCTCCGGTGAACCTCCGCGCTTCGCCTACTCGACGGTTGCTTTTTATCGCAAGAAAAAAAGAAAAAGAAAAAAAATCATTTTCACGGAGATCGAGTCTCCACTACGCGATTTCTGATTCACCATTTTTCAACGCATTCAACGTACGCTGATTCGATTCTTCAATTACACCAATACCTCACTTTGCGTCGTTGTTACGTTCCAAAAAAAACACGACGCAAATTGAAACGACGCAAAGTGAATTAAGATTTTCTATAGGAAACCATGTAAAGATCGAAGATAGGTTCCAGGGTTACGAAAATACTACTTTTTAAAAAGAAAATTGAACAAAGTAAACATTTAAAAAACAAAAATAATATAACTCTGCCAATAAATAAATTGGAAA
>NW_017147566.1:5106-5931 GCF_001652005.2 Ceratina calcarata
ATCATATATAATAATCAAATTAAATTTTGACTTAGACCACTTTCATAATTATGGGCACATTTGTTCTTTTGGGTATAAAATGATTTGAAGTACCCCTAAAGTTCTTCTCTAATATAATTGAAATCGTCTCGAGTTGCTGGTTCGCCCGAGCGCAAAAGGCCTCGAGTGCAAAGGGTTAACCAGCCTCGAAAAGTCACTCTCGGCGCACCCGCATAATTGTAAAAAAAACCGACGAAAAAGGCGAACGAAAATGAAAATAAACCACGACACGTGCCCGGGGAAGAGTGATTATTCCATCAGCAGAGCCACGCGTGTTCACGCGTCATTACGCGCGTGTGCGGTTAAACATTTGTTTCCGTATTAGCAAAAACGATTTCCAATGTAACGAGCAGCGATGAAATACGAGAAAAGAAACGTGTTTAGCTTAACGCGTAACACGACGACGATAAAGAGTTGTTAAAACGTATGAGTTCTATGTGATGGTGTGACAAGTAGAAGTTGCACTCATCAACGGTTGATCGCATGCGTGCTCATTAATCGCGTACGGTCATGGTCGTTATAATTAAAGTGTCGTAAGCGCGTCGTATCTATGTAACGCTTGTCCCTGATTACGGCACTAAAAAAACAGTTCGACGCATACTTTCAAACGTCCCCCGTTTCGTGTAATCATCGGTAGGGACGATCATTATCATCGTACGCAACGTTAATGCCACGGATATTGAATGTGTACAAGACGAGTTGAAACGCTAATTACTGAAACGTCCTCGTTCCACAGGGTTAATACAATATTTCAACTGAGAAACAAAAACTGGTTAACACTAGATT
>NW_017147566.1:6170-8634 GCF_001652005.2 Ceratina calcarata
TATATAAAGTATTTAATTCTAGTTGTTCAAATTTAGAAGACACTTCGGACGAGATCAGAGTATCCAAACTCCATAAATCAGTGGGAAAAAGACGAGAGGAAGGTTGCACAAAAAAAAAAAAGAATAAAAAAAAAACCGCTTAAGGGGGATTTCTTTCTAGAAAATCACAGGTTCCACCGAGGACGACGCGAGAGATTTTTCGGATCGTCGTCTCGTCGTCGTCGTCGTCGTCGTCGTCGGTGGATTCCCAAAGGCTTTGCGTTCCCGGCCGCATCGAGGTCGGTTGCCAGTGGAGGAGACGGTTTAGAGAGACAAAAGCGCGGTATCCGAACGCGAACAGCACGAAAAAGCATTCTTAGATGGGGGAAAGAAGAAGAAGAAGGAGAAGGCGAACAAGAAGAAGAAGAAGAAGGGAACGCGCCGGTATGAGTAGATTTCGAGCTACGAGGCCAGGGCCGAAATAAAGCAAAGGGAAGGAGGAGGAGCACACCGGATAAATTGACCGGTAGCCGGAGGAGCTCTCCGCGTCCAGACCGGGAGGACGGAGGAGGAGGAGGAGAGAACAGAATCGGGAAGGGGTGGCGATGCCAGGGGTCAGAGAAGAACCGAACCGGCCGCGATCGGGCGAGAGTTTGGCGAACGCGGGGACGGGGAGAACGCGGCCGGACCGAGTGCATTCGGCGAAAGGGGGCACACACGAGGAGCCAGAGAAGAGTATAGGCGAAACGGGTCTCTCGGTTCCGTGAGAGTACGCCAACGATAATTCGGAGCCGCGCGGTCGGCTCAAAGGACCCGCGGGACGATATATCAATGCCCTGCTTGCAGAACAATTCCAACTATCCGCGATACACAAAGAAAAATACCAAATCGAATGCCTGGAATAGCGGTGCGCCGGCCACGGTTACTTCTATCTCTTTTCCACTTTAACCCTCTCACGCTAACCCCCCCGTCCGGGATCCCTGCATCCTGTCGCTTTTCTCCGTCTTTACTCCCCTTCCCCTCCTCCCCCCATTCACGGCGGCTACCGGAGATCCTCTCTTTCTATCGGTGCTGGATCCTTTATATGGCTACGCGGCACGTATAGTCCGTTTTCCACGGTCAGAGATGCGTTCCCGTTGCCGGACCGACCGATGCCAATGGACTACGCCGGCTGATTCTCTTCTCGGCCCTCTGGCATTCGTGTGTGTGTGTGTGTGTGTGTGTAAGAAACACGCATGCAACCAACGTAGAATTCGTTAGGACATAAATTAAGAATGTCAGGATGGTTTCGGAAATTCTCAAATCGAGAACAGCGAGCCAGTATTTCTTATCCACGTTATCGTCACGCTTATAATTACGCGCGTCGATCATTTTAATATAAACTAAAAAAAATCCGCAAGTAAATGCGAATGGGACGAGTTACAGAGAGTTAGCGTAGGTACGTTTTGGCTGCGAACGGAACCATACGTCGATCGAGTGATGGAGCTGCGGTTTGGTTATAATTGGATCAGTTTAGTTAGGTATTGCAAATATTGGCAGCCAGGGAAGCTGGCGACCCAGTGATGAAACTTAATTGGGTAAGTCGGCCTGGCCTGGCGCCAAACGAACCGGCCCCAGCTTCGAATTCTAGATAGCTCCCTCGCCTGCTCCCTCCATTTCTCTTCCTCCGCTTAACCGATACCACCCCCGAACCCTTTCCACCGTCGCTGCCTGTACGGACGTCGTCGTCGTCGTCGTCGTCGTCGTCGTCGTCGTCGTCGTCGTGGTGGTGGACGTCGCGACGCACGGAAATTGACACGTAAATACAACGGCGCGCCGCGGTACGTGAAAATGGAAACGGACGGTGGGGAATTTCGTACGGGCGACTAGTTTAATTGGACTGCAATGTCACGACGAAACGCGACCGCGCGACGTCGAAATTACATTCGAAGGGCAACGCGGCCGAGCCGGGGGAAAACGTTGAATAATTTGACGTAAAGCAAAACGATGAACGAAAGGCAACGATTAAACCCATCGAGCCACTCTTCGAACCTTTCGCAACGCGGGAGTGTAAAAAATATATGCATACTGAATATATTCGAATTAGTTGAAGAATTATTTTACACCGGGAAAGGTCACTAAACGACTTTGAAACAATCTGGTATTTATAATCGCATGCTAGTTTATATAATATATTCATCCTGGTTAATATATGCGAAGTGATAAACGAGTCGATTCATTTTTCTAGGAAACGATAATTGTATAACTAGCCCAGAAACGATGACATTGCTTCGACGTTCGTTAAGGATGTATTGGCTATACAGTCAATCCCAAAAGTTTATGCACTTTAGAAACGCATTTTTTAAAAAGAAATCAGACGTCGGAAGAACATTGTTAATAATAAACAACAAAAAAAAATTTTCGATTTTTCCGAGATTTTTCCAAGGGGTACCCCTTCAATTTCTTCCAAATTTTCGTTTTTGGCCAATAACTCCCAAACCGTTGG
>NW_017147566.1:9132-14656 GCF_001652005.2 Ceratina calcarata
TATAAGAAATCCATTTTTCTAAGGCACATAAACTTTTGGGATTGACTGTATAGCCAATACATCCTTAAGTTCAAAAATAACAAATTTTGAATAATGGAAAGATATCTGTTTTTTTTTTCCTTGAGTCAGAGTATAATAAATGCCATCGACTGAAAATGTCACGAGTGAAACAGGTGTCGACAGAGCAAGCTTAATATTCATGCAAATGCTCTACGCCTTTTCAACCTGCAAACGATTATTCGCCGTGGAATAAAAGTAGTCCATTGGATTAAAACTGCCATATTCTCGTTACTATAACTCATCTGGCGTAACGTTTAGCAGGACACAGCAATAAGTATCGAATGAATGATTCACCGAACGTTTCGTACGATACACCGGTTCGAGCCTAACCGACGACCTTCGACGGTCTTCCTGTCCGAAGGGGGAATACTTTGAAAAGAAATTTTCGGAACGGGGTGAACGAACCGTGGCTGACAGAGGAAAGCGACGTGCCTCGCCGCCTCGGGATGCAGGCGTGCATTGTAAACGAGCCGGGCGACAAGTGTGCACTTGATAGTGTTGACCTTTCAATGACGCTGCTAAGCTACTCCGGCGTCGCGTCGTCGTTACCATCTCTTCTCCCTCTGTTCTCTTAACACGCTCCACCTACTACTGACACTCTACCCGGCCGATCCAGCGGCGACTAATTTTCAAGAGCTCGTTAAACACGCGTCGTTTCGCTACTCCGGATCCGAACTACGTTCACCGTGATTTCCTCTAAGTATTTAACGAGCGATCATGTACACTATCATAAAAATCCTATGAGTCCAAACATTGAGAAAAGAAATCCGGCCACGAGTGACGAAAGGAGGAGCAGCAGAGAATGGTGGATGATCGCAGCTCTCGCGATTGAAGAAGGTGCGTTGTATCGTTACGTATAGAACGTACACACGGTGTCCGACCGGTGGATCACGTGAGCAGGGGGCCCGACGCAACCGCGGCCCCCCCGATGAATAATTCATGACGCGCCGTGGAGTCACGGGGACCCATGATCATCGTAACACACGCTCCGCCACGCTCGACGCTCTCTATGAAAATCGTGTATGCATACACGCTCGGGCCTTCTCGGCCTTTACCTCGCCTTCACTCATTATTCCCGTTGCCGAAAATTCAAGGACAGACTGAATTTTCAGACACTCTGGCAGAATGATAATCATCAGTCAATATCAGTTTCCTCGAATGGAACAACTGATAAAAAATAGATCGCGATTGATAAAATAATTTATCAGACATTTAAGAACCGAGTTATTATTATAAGTTATTGTTATAATTTATTATATATTTATTTATATATATATGTTATATATAATATTATATGTATAATATATTTATTTTATTATATAATATATTTATTTATATATATAATTATATATTTATTATTGAGTTATTGTTATAAAAATAAAATTCGACGTATCTCAAACGTTCTCCACGAATTTTAAATTTTAATAACTACCGCGTGGAATGAATGACAAGATTTCCCGAGAAGTGCAGCGAGAGGATGATTCTGAAACACTCGGAATAATTTCGTTGCGAGTCTATCGCGCGCTTTGCTTACACGAGGATAATTCTTTGGAAGACGCGAAAAGAGAAGAGAGAAGCGGCGAGGAGAGAAACTGTGCGTCAGCTCCCGACAGAAATAACATGGATATACTTAGACGGTCCTCCGTGCAAGATCCAACCAAACTACGCTTCCCCGAGGCCAATTCGAAGTCCTAATGAAAACTAACTCTCTTCAGGGCTCGAGGGTAGCCAGTAACAAAATTGCCACGTGTATACGGGATCAAAAATTTAACAGCGACGAAAGAAAAAGAAGAAAAAAAAAAAAAAAGAGAAAAGCGACGATCCCTCGTGTTACGCGTGAACGAATTACGCGATGATTTTTGCATAATTTAGATGTAAGTTCGGTACGAGTTGTGAATTCGCAATGTTTACACGGGCCAAGTTCGTGGTTACTGTTAGAAACAAATCCATCGTGGCGTAAAAATAAAACTAGAACGAGAATGAGGCCTGACACACGAGTAGCTGAGAGGCCGATGTTATGATAAACCGCTTGCGAGGAAAAGAAGAAACCGCTCGGCGGTTGCAAGGACTCCGTAGTAACAAAGAAAAGTACCGTTCTATGGTTTTTTAATAGCCATCTTCTTCTCTCCTCGCTGCCTACGCTCGATCTATATTTCTCCTTACCAGCAGTTCGCTCACATTAACATTGGACGCAAGATTCCTTTTTATGTAACATCAAATTTAATATACAACAGAAATGAAGACGAGCTCATGTTTCGTAATTACAATTTTATGTATCGAACCAGCTAACGGAATACTTGGAAGTACAGAAGTGCGGCGGAATCGTACGCGAGGCAAACAGGATGTAAGAGCAAAGGGCAATTAGGAAACGTAGGAAAGAAGAAAGAGGAACGAGACCTCTCATCGCTGTGCAATATAAACTTTTTGCTAATGACCGAGTGGTTAATCTAATCTAACCGGTGGTTGCAATAATAACACGCTCAAACGACACTGTATTCCGGTGTTTGATTACCGACGAGGTTCGTCGAATCGACGCACGCACGGAACCTACTGTCTCAGATTTATCTCTATTCGTCCATGGGACACGATGTACATTCTTCGGGCATCGATCAACGTGGCACACCAGTTTAGTCAGTCACTTGTTACGCGGGCATGCAAAGTGAAAAATGGTAGCGTGTACGAAAACGAAAGACCGATGTAATATAATGTTCAGCTTTGGAGCCGAGCCAACGACTAGACGTTATCGGAACTGATTCAGCTATTACATGGAGCGATCGTTCAAACCATCCCTCGTAACGTGATTTCAATAAGAAATCGAGATAAATCTTTGGTCGCACCCGCACGCAGTAATGAGAAAAAAAAAAAATAGCTAATTGCAGGCAAACAACGGAGCGTGGCCGTAAACCGAGAAAAACCTGGTTTCACACACGGCGCAGCGGACCGTTATGCGCTTTTTCGCGTTTCACCCGGCGGTGCTACCTGTTACATTTCCATCGAGGTTGAAAGTTGACCACACACGTGCACAACCCGGGTAGGGGGAAGGGACGCGGGACACAGTGGCGTGCGTTTTATTCGCGAAACAATAAACCCGACTCGCGGGCACGGACATGCAATGGATTATGCAGTCCGCACTTAGAAAGTCTCCTGTAGCACGACGACGACGATTTTCCACGGTGAACGGACTCGGCCGCGGCACGAAAAGTGGGAAGACACGCTTAATAACCCGTCTGACTGCATCCACAAACGCCAGCCGCGATTTAATTAATCCTTTGTTCCGCGCTTTTCTTATCCTTCCACAATTATCTACTCGTCTATTACAAAATCATTACGCGATAGAAAGCTCCGGCTTGAATCATTCGAAATTATTAATAACAACCAGAATTATCTTTGACAAAAGAAATTATGCAAGAGTCGTAATGCATAAAATTAAAAATAAGTCAGACGCATTTAAATATTCCACGCGTTTTCAAATTCGTGGTTTAAAATATTCATGAACCTCGCAGACGCGATGAAAGACCGTCAGGTTTTACGCAGAACAGAGGAGAGATGCACGGGAAAAATGATTTTGCACGCGCGAAAATCTACAGGCAAATTTGATTGCCTACCATCTTTCCCGACGTATGAAAGAAAGGACTAAAAAGGGGTTGGCCGCGGCAATTTAATCTTCCACCAGCGTCGACGCTTTCTACATACATACATACATGTACCGCAAGTATGGAAGACGCTCGGCGACGCGTGTCACGGTTTATTACATTTTTCCGCGCCTACTCGACCAACTAATGGACTGCTGGAAATAGCCGGTTTTGACCATCCCTCGGACGTACGTCCGATTCGTTTTTCATCAAGCCTCAGCTTTTCAATGACTTCGGTTTTACGAACATCAACTATAATAATAAATTAACTGCAATTTTTCTACCAGAGAATAAACGTACAGCTAGTAACAACAAAATTGAGCTAGCTACGTGCACGTGTTAGTCTCCCCTAGGGGGACAAAATTCAAAACGAGTAATAAGTAAAAATCTTATTTTTTCGATGCTCGATCTCGCATTGATATTGTTGGATTTTAACATAATTTTGACGCGTGAAAATAAAAATAATGTTAACGTACGCACATTACCACCACCTACATTAATATTCTTTTTATTTTGACGCGTCAAAATTATAATAAAATCCAACAGTATCGATGTCAGATCAAGCATCGAAAAAATAAGATGTTGACTTATTACTCGTGTTGAATTTTATCCCCCTAGGGGAAAGTAACACGTAGCTGGCTCAATTTCGTTGTTACTAGCTGTATAAACGAATTGGCCAAGGCTGCACTATCATCGACTCGTACTACTTATTACGTACAGAGACTGAATTATCATCGACTCGTACTACTTATTACGTACAGAGACTAATAAAATCCAACAGTATCGATGTCAGATCAAGCATCGAAAAAATAAGACGTGGACTTATTACTCGTTTTGAATTTTGTCCTCCTAGGGGAGACTAACACGTGCACGTAGCTGGATCAATTTCGTTGTTACTAACTGTACGAAATCTTGATAAAAATAAAATTGCGTTCTAGACGAGATCTGTTGTATAACGAAACGGCGTTGTAGGACAGGAAACTTGTTGATCACCTTGGCGAATCTGTTCCTCGATGACCTGGCGATCAGGATCGTCAAGGTATCAACTCGTTCGAGAAATCCGCCGACTTCCTATTGATCTTTCACCTTTCTAACTGCTCGCTCACCGTGTGCATTAAACCGTTACGTTTAATCGGCGATGGATGGCCATTGTACCGATACACCGATAAAAAAAATAAAAGAAAAAATGAGATACCTTTTCCTTATGTCCAACATACAAACATTTATCGAGCGTCGCAATCTCTCTCTTTCTCTATACGTTTTTCAACGAGTGTTTATATAAAGGAGAAACCGCGTATAGAATATAATCCGCCTCGTGCGGGCAAAAAAAAAAATGTTAGTATAGATGGAAAGCGAATATAGTTTTTTTAAGTTTCGCATAATGGGAA
Source organism: Ceratina calcarata (assembly GCF_001652005.2). Classification (NCBI taxonomy): domain Eukaryota; kingdom Metazoa; phylum Arthropoda; class Insecta; order Hymenoptera; family Apidae; genus Ceratina; species Ceratina calcarata. The sequence continues at coordinate 14,213 of NW_017147566.1, forward strand.
TTCTCGTGCGTAAGTAAAGATCTTATCATTTAATTGCACGCCGAAACTGTCTCTACCGATTTACGTAACTCGCGCGTAAACACAGTAATATTCCCGATACACCCTGTATATCGATGCAACGATCATTGCAGGAAATATTGCGATCGAGATTACCCTGAGGTCAGCCCAGCGAGAGATTTACCGTTGAAGGGAAACTTTTTCTAATCACCAGACTTTCTAGTCCATTAACTGCGAACGATCGGGACCCATCCATGCATCGCATCAGGTGACCACGAAACGATTTTCATTATCGATGCGGGGTATAAAACGCGAGCTTTCTCGATTCCGAGGAGATAACGTTGATTCATTCGCAAACGTCTGAATAAACAACGAAAAGATATTAAAAGAAATTAACAAATATATCAATAAAAAAATATAATAATCTAAAAATCCTTATTTATATTT
>NW_017147566.1:14826-16163 GCF_001652005.2 Ceratina calcarata
CTAAATCTTCTTCTTATCTTCTCCTTCGGGTAACTCTTTCGAGAGAGAACTCTGTCCGGAAGAGAGAAGAAAAAGAAACAGGAGTCACGAATTAAACGAGTCCACGCGTTTTATTTGCTCGCGTGAATCGGTCCTTTCCGTGCCGAGGCCTATCATTCCGCGAGCAAATTATTCCCTCCCGGTGGTACGCGAACCACCGGCATTGTCGAGCGGTTCTCCTATCCATTACGGAAACTTAAGCAGCGCGATGGGAAGTCGAGCATGTGATTTGCCGGGAATAAAACGGAGACACCGCGCCGCGCCGATCCTTTGTAAATTACGCCATGTAATACGAAAGTTCGCTACCTGTTTCCGTTCCGACGGCAGGCTTAAACACACGTGCCCGGCAGAAGTCACGATTCGAGCGTGTCGCGTTTCCAATCGTTATTGATCGTTCCATGAGCGGTTTCGATAAAACTCCGTTTGTTTAATCGCGACGTTATCGAATGTAAAAAAAAAAAATATCACGAGTTCTCCGATCCCGGCTGTGCACACGAACAATATTTGACTGACAAACAGTAGTAAATCACGTGGCCGTCGTAAATAATGTTAAATTCTGCGTGCCGATCGTTATTGAAAATCTGTCCTTCACGGATTATTTTATACTCGACTATACAACGAAACCGGATGAGAGCAGACAATAAAACTGACCATTAAAAACTACGGCAAGAAATCGCGAGTACGATGACATTCTACCGAGGAATTGTTTTAACACGACGGAACGTGAACTCTGTTTTGCGCAAACGGCAGAACGATCGAGTGCGCTCACCGCGACTTAAGTGAAAACTGATTAGCATCCTTCGTTACGTTGCGTCACGCGGCCAAAATTCGATAATTTCATTGGGAATAAAGCGGGCAACTTTTTGAATTGCAAATCGCCACCTAATCCCCAGATCCGCTTTTCAGTATTACGAATGCATTGACCGAGGGCGAGATTTAAAAACTGTTGTAACCAAACAGACAGTGTAATCCCTCAGGCTCGATCGCAGTTAGTACGTTCATAATAATTAACACGTTTTCAACAAAAATTCAAGATAAATAATTCTACGAGTCGTAAGATCAGATCGGCTATCGATTACTACCAGAAACATTTTCTCCCGTTTCGTAATAACAATCGTGACGTCGCGAGGCGCCCTAACGAGCAATCCGCCCACCCATCCACACATTTACCGAATCAATAAAATAGAACGCAGGAACATAGATAAATATTCGATTATCTATTAACCCTTTGTACTCGAGCGGCACGAAAATTAATTACAAACTGTAATATTTAACAGATTTTGTTGTATTCAATAAAA
>NW_017147566.1:16894-19469 GCF_001652005.2 Ceratina calcarata
CATTGCTAGTTTAAAAAAATCTGATTAAAATTGTATGAATATACAAAAAATTCTCTGATTCATCTAAGTGCAATTTATTAATACAATATTTAGAACCAAGCATTGCTAGTTTAAAAAAATCTGATTAAAATTGTATGAATATACAAAAAATTCTCTGATTCATCTAAGTGCAATTTATTAATACAATATTTAGAACCAAGCATTGCTAGTTTAAAAAAATCTGATTAAAATTGTATGAATATACAAAAAATTCTCTGATTCATCTAAGTGCAATTTATTAATACAATATTTAGAACCAAGCATTGCTAGTTTAAAAAAATCTGATTAAAATTGTATGAATATACAAAAAATTCTCTGATTCATCTAAGTGCAATTTATTAATACAATATTTAGAACCAAGCATTGCTAGTTTAAAAAAATCTGATTAAAATTGTATGAATATACAAAAAATTCTCTGATTCATCTAAGTGCAATTTATTAATACAATATTTAGAACCAAGCATTGCTAGTTTAAAAAAATCTATAGAATGATAATAGGAGTACATAAAGATGAAATCAGTTTCCCTGGTTTTCAAGTACAGACCCAGAGGAGGGATTTCTATTCGACCTTTCGCGAATCAATCTAGCAACGACCATTCGCACGTTGACTTTATTAGGGTTAGTAGACGCGTGGCCAAGCGAGATACTCCTCTGGCGCACACGTACGGATATCACCGAGAGTTTAACGTCCCAGAACCCGTTCCTGAATTAATCAACAGCTCGATGGCAACGCGCGAATTAAATCATTCCACGTGAATCTCGACGCAGCATTAAACTTCCAACGAAACTTATATACATCATGTACAATCTCCGTCAAACGATAAATACATAAATGCATATTTATCGAAGTACCGGTGGATTCAGAATAACTGCGCGTAGAATCTGCGACGCTAATTGGAAACCGTGATACAGGTACCATTACGAGAGGAGTGATAACACAATCGTACGTATGGAATTGCATGTTTCAGGTGCTTAACCTTGGTCACGCCGTCGGGAAAGATAGGCAAGGTACGTTTGTTCAGCACTTAACGTAGATGCCACGCGGTTACGTTACATGATTTGCAAAAGTTCCACAGAGAGAATCGTTAATCCTCAATGAATATTGACGCGCAATCAAACGATCGATTTATCCAGCGATCTACGATTTTGCTATAAATAGTAAAGCAAACAGAAAATGTTTCCTCGTTCCGTATCGAACAGATAACAGATCGAAAATTAATTTAAGGATTAAAACCAAAATCGTCGGATGAATTCATAATTATTCTTCGGTCAACGGAATGAATAGAAAAAAAAGAAAAAAAGACGATGGATAACAACGTCGGAGAAAATGTTTCCTCGTTCCGTATCGAACAGATAACACATCGAAAATTAATTTAAGAATTGTTTAATCGTCGGATGAATTCATAATTATTCTTCGGTCAACGGAATGAATAGAAAAAAAAAGAAAAAAAAAAGACGACGGATAACAACGTCGGAGAAAGACGTCAAGAGAAGTAAAAGGAGAAAGACGCGTGTACACCTTCGAAGGTAATTTTAGTTACTTGACAATTTGGCACCGTCTACGACAAATAGAAAGTCACGCGGGTAAGTACGACTCGGGTTCTCTTCGAGAGAAGAAACCGTGTTGCTCGTAGGCAAAAGAAAACGAATAGAAGAGAAGCGAACAGAGAGGGAACAGGCATCAGTGCAAAGACGAAGGAAAGGGAGAGAAGAGAAGAGAAGCAGAGGATCGTGGTACGCGTGATAATCTATTTGCTCCTTCCGTAGTGCAACGGGACAAGAAGTCCTATTTATATCGCGAAGAAGCCTCGGTTTAATGAGTCTAGCTGCTGTCACGAGTCCACTGCTCGATCTGAGATACGATCGGTCGGACGTCAAACAAAAGGGAGTCGAATTTACGATTAGACCGACTCGAAAAATTATAAACAACATTGATGAATCCGAGCCGAGACCATCACCAATTAAATTAGCTTCGACCAACAAATCTTTTAATCGTGTCATCCTTCCGTGCAATACGAGCATCGAGTTCATCGATTACTCATTACAGAGCTACCGGTTCGCGTGCGTAAGCCGACTCATCCGTAAGGAAAACAAGCTATTCCGTAATCAGGGAGGGCGGAACAAACCACACAGGTTACAGGTTGCACCTGCTGCTGCTGCTGTTGGCCCGTTCCTCTACCCGAGATATCCTTTCCCGTTGTATAGAAAGGGAGCCGAGATCGTGTACCCGAGGACCGATTAAAAAGTTCGATGGGTATCGCGCGTCGGTTTCTCGGGACCAGCCGAGACTTAAACTTGTTTGACTTTCAACGAGCCCGTTGCCCGTTCCAATCGATCCCTCAATATTTTACAAATCTGTGCTAGTAGTGATCTCCGCTTTAAACCAAGGCATTTCAATACGAAACGAAACAGATAACGCGTTCGTAGAACTGATATGAAAACTCACGATTAGATACCTCTGCTTCTTTTAATTCATATTACGATCGTAATGAAGCATCGACAAACAAATAAAGCAAACGATAGACCAGTATTAAAG
>NW_017147566.1:20542-26450 GCF_001652005.2 Ceratina calcarata
AAATAAAAAAGAAATGCAACGAACACGCGTGAGCCGAGCAGTTATCGTGACGTCCTTAAACCGAATCACTCGTAATAATTTCCAGATGAAAATTCAATTGCCAGTAGGAACGTGCAATTTTACTCTGCGACAATCTCGTATATTTCACGTACAGGTTTTCAAACCGTGAACGATAAAAGAAACGTACGTCCTATCGGGAATGTAAAAACTCGTTTAGCACCGCATTAACACCAGAACAATCACGCACCTTAATTCAAAGCTTGCGTAACTACCGAGGAGAAACGAACGCATGACACCTATAAACATTTCAATTAATTTATACCGAACGTCCAGAAACCGAGACATAAACTAGCAATTCTTTACAAGCGAAGGGAGGAAATAAGTTCAATCCCGTCGTTTATAACAAAATAATTGTGCGTGTGGGACGAATCGTAGTAACAGTGGACGAAATAATGTAAAGTTTACGACTGCGATAAGACTCGCATGGGAAAAAGCCGCGGAAGTGGTACCGGTTAACTAGTTTCTAATTGAAACGCGAACACGTCTACGACAAGGGGAAGTGAAAAGACTGACCCGAAACGCGCAATCGGCGGTAACAATCATTTTTCGAAACGACGGTAGGCGCGTACGATCGACACAGCGTAGTACCTGGCCGTACCCGCTTAACCGCCACGATAGCGAGACAAGTATCTGATTAAATTTATGTAACGGCGTGTTACCACGTTACCGTGGAATTACTTTTTGATAACCCACTGTGATAACGTCATTGTGTTAAGAGCGTTAGACTCCCGTCGCTGCGATACTTATTCGCTAGTTCGAGCAACCGTAAAAACGCGTTCGGACTTGGGCTAGGTCGAAAGCGGACATTTTTAGAGCCGACTAAAAAAACTCAAGGCTGCATGCGCCAACGAGCCTTTCGCAAGAAAGGGTTACCATAGTTTTTTCAAACATTTCTTTACCAAGCGTAGTTTTTTCAACGTTTTTCTTTATCGCAACAACGCGATGTAAACAGACGACGCTCCGACGCACTTGGCCAATGTATACATTTCGTCCCCAGAGTACGAAACAACGCAATTAAATAATATTCTGAAATCAATTAAATATCATCTTGATATAGAAAAATTTTATCTCTGCTTTCTTTTCAATCGAGCAAGCCTACGACCAGTTCGCAGTGGCAGTAGGCGACCTAATAATTAATTTGAATTAATTAGAATAAATAATTCTCGTATAATATATGAACGTTCGGAATCTCAAAAAAAAAACCTATATCATTTCAATACAGACAATAAATAACATGGTAAATTGATATGGCAGTAATTAGAGAAAGATAATTGATAAAACATTGATAAAAATTGCGGATTTTTATGCAAACAGAATATCAAAACTAGAAACAATCTAGAAAACAGCATAAAACCCTGTCGAATGTTAAAAATACTTTAATAACATTATTTCTATTTATAATAAAGCTACGCAAACTTGTTTTCGCATAAAATTCCGCAGAATGCATGTAATAAATATCGTTACTCCATAAAGGAGTAAAAGTGAAATAAAACTGAGTCATTGTCCACGCGAACGCATGTCCCGACGGCGAAAATTCGCGAGGGGATTGATAAAAGCCGACCAGGCGATTATGAGACAGTGGCCGGTTGCAAACTCATTTGGAACGCACATGAAACGACGGTAAGGAAAAGGGAGAGCGTATGCGTACGAGAAAGGGAGAGGTGGTCGACATGCAAGATTCGCGTGTACGTAGACGCGTGATTAAGAGAGAGACTCACTCCAGAAATAATGCACAGTATCCATCCAAGTCGCGATGGTGGAGGTAGGGTTTGCCTGTCCTGGATTATAAAGACGCGATATACCCCGACGAAGCGTGCAGACTCGCGTTCGACCTCCTCGAACGTTTTATTCGTCGTGACGGTGGTTGCTGATCGTCGTCGTCGTCGTCGTCGTCGTCGTCGCCGTCGTCTAACGACGACGACAACACACTTCCCGCCGCGGGCTTCCCGTCCTCGAAATTATCCCGTTTCTCCGTTTCAAGTATACTGTTACACTGGTTGGGCCCACTCACTGGCTACGAGACGAAAACGCACCGCGTGCTTACATTACCCGCGGACGCGGATCTCGCGGCGAGCTTTTCCCGCGTTCGGCTCGGTCGACACACACGCGGCGAAGTTAACGCGGTCGGAGCAAGACGGAGAGATGTAACGCGCACACATATGTACGACGCGCGAGACGAGAAAGAGCAGGGAAACGGACAGAGAAGGAGAGATCGAGAAAGAGAAAGAAAGAAACAAAGCTGAAAGAGGGAGAGAGAGAGAGAAAAAGAGAGTCGCGCGAGAACGACGGAAAAGGAGAAATACACGGGGTTACGTTCGAAGCAATGAAATATACTGACACTTCTCGTTTGGTCCCGTCTAGGCTGCCACGACTGGCCCGCGTGAAACCGCGGATCGGACAGAGTACGTGTTATGTACGCGTGCACCGTTTTCAAAACAGGAGATACGGGACACCGGTGCGAACGACGCGTCGGTCAGCCGGCTGCTGCCCGGTAGAGGTTACCATCGAGGTCACCGCGTACAGACGTATGTTCCCCGCGTTTGATCCCGAACACGCTTTGTTTTCCCCGCGTTACTCGAGTCACCGTGGATCGGTCCGTTTTACTCGCGCGGTTTTTCCTCACGCACACGCCGCCGCGGATCAATAATTCACCATACGAATTCACCAGAAGCGGGCGAGCGAGCGGCCTGGCACGCAGACACTAGGCAAGAGAGGCACACGTTTCTGTCGCGGCGCGCTCCTCTCGGGGAAACGCACGCAGCCCACCACCGCACCGGCCCACACCGCACACCCGAGCCTAAACGCGGTTCGTTCTAACCTCCTCTCGGTCGAGTCACCGCGCCGACGATACTCTCCGTACACGTTGCCAGCCGGACTGTACACGCTTCGGCGATACGTATACATGCACGGCCGGGTATCGTGCCGCGTTCTCTTGACACACAGCTGACACAACGCTCGTAAACACGCGACAATCGGACAAAGACGGATGCATCGAACCACCACCAAGCGGAGCACGGATAGATGTGATAGACCGGCAGAACGCGAGCTCTTCGTTTATCAAACTGATCCGGCTATCGTCTCGTCTCGCTCTCACTCAATCTCTCTCTCTCTCTCTCTCTCTTTGCCTCTGTCATTCTCTTTCTCCCCCTTCCTTCTCTGTCCCTCCTCCCCTTTCTCACACGATCTCGCTCGCGCGTACACGTACACCGTTCTCTCTTTCTCAAAGTGGTGTAGGAGTACCAACTAGCAGCAACACAGGGCTAGCAATGCAAACATCACGGTCACCGGAAATACGAACCTGACGATCGCGACACACGAGGAATACGCGAGGGGGATCGGTATTATTTCTTTTCGTACGAACGCGAAGCCGCCGCGGCCACGACGAACGGCAGAAACGGTTTCGGTCACGCATATGAGCAACGCACGTTCACTCGCGTCTACATTCTCTTTCGCTCCACGATGTTCCTCTTTATCGCGCGGTTCGTCCGTTCGTCTCTTTCTTTCGCGTAAGCGTCTATCGGCTCCCACCGTCCCTCCGCACCCCCGTTACGCCGTCCGTCCGTCCGTCTGTCTGTCTGTCTGTTTGTCCGTTCGTGGACCCGACGGTGTGTATATCGCCGTCGTCGCTGCTGTCGAATCCGTTGGTTCGCTGCGCGGCCCCTGTGTGGGACGACGCCGCTGGGACACACGGGCGTGGACAAGAGTAGACGCACTCTTTACTTTCGACGTCCCGGCGGTTATTTACATAGTTTAACGTACTTACCACTGGGCGAGCTGACGTGGCGTCGCGCGCGCGCGCGGGGCCTTCACACCACGGGTAAAATTCGCACTGTAATATTACCGCGCAACGCTGCACCCCAGTAAATACGAGCGCAGTCACCACTCTTGTTTTTGGTATGCCAGGAATGGCACAAAGAATCTGGACAACGCACACGCCTGCTGCGCAGCCGGTCTGCGCACACGCTGACACCGCTTATGCGGCCGCGGGAGAAACCAGAAGCCGAGGGCGGCCGAGAACGGCCGAACGTGCTCGACCTTTCGCGCTCCCACCATCTTCGGGGTCCTCGTCTCCCCACCCCGCGGCCGAGAGAGATCAGTCGCGTCACGCACGTAATAGAGGCGGGATGCTGTTGCTCGCTTTTACATGCTCGTCCTCTCTCTCTCTCTCGCTTCGAGGGGCACTTGTTGAATTTCAGGGATTGCGTTTTAGGTTTTTCGAATGAATCCTTTTGATAAACTGCGGATCTGCTCGCCCGCGAAATGACCAGCGTGCACGCGCTCCTCTTCCGTATTTTTCGTTCCCCTCACGCACCGCTGAAAGCGAATAAATAATATCGTTACACGATGACATAACTATAAACACGTAACGTGTACGCATTTTTATTCGTACAACAGATTCTCGATAGAGCAAGTGTATTTTATGATATACGGTCACAGGTCGGTTTACGGAAGCCGACCCTTCCACCCTTCCTCGAACTATTTGTCTTTTATATCTGACAATGAGCAGTAATTTTCTTTAAAGCCTGTTCCCCGACTCACGCTTTCTTCGAGGCTTTTGTATCCTCTTAGAAGGTCTTTGTACAAGGGATTTAGGAGCGGTAACTACCTAAGAGCCTTAAATCATGTTTACGACGTAGGCAAACGAAAGTGTCCCAATTTTGCAGGTAAATTCCATAATCGGGTAAACACTCTCTTTCATACTAAAATAAATACATAATTGCGGTATTACACGCGTTCATAACGTTTAATTTCTCGAAAGCAAAACGGAAACGTTTTCCGATCCTCTCTTCGTGTACACGGAAAAACACGCGCGGCGCATTCATCGGGTCGATTCAAACGCGACGGAACGCTCGTGAAATCGAATGTCACGTATCAAAATGACGGTCAAAGCGTGCCTTTTGCAGAAAGACAAAAGCGGTCGTAATTAATGCTTTTAAACGGTCGCCGTGTACAACACAGACTCCTTTTGTCAGTTGGACACATTGTACGCGACAAATGTTTACGAACGACCACAGTGGGAGCCGTGGGTGCGTGCGCGCCGCGGGGGTGTGAGAGATCCGGCCGCGGGGCCGAAACGATTCGCAGTTTTCGTGCGCCGGTTTTCAACGGAGCGCGACACATCGAACGAGAAAAGCACGCTCCGATTTCACCCGGCGAGTTTTAATTACTTAATTACGTTAACGCTTGATTTTCGTGACGCGTCCACCAGCGGGGGTATAAACGATTCCGTTAGTTTCACAGCAATTTCGTCGGCCCGGCTTTTCCTCTCTTTCTCCTCGCCCTTAATTAAACGTGACCACGCCACGCGACCCAAGTATCGCGGGTCCATTTTTTCACTACCACCGGCTTTAAGTTCTATTTAAAGATGTTACGGATAGAAATAATAGTCATTGAAACTGTTATTAGAACAGTGGAACGATTGAGAGATAAGCTATTTTGGACGTCCATGATATTACGCATTTTTATCATATAGACGAATTATCATCGCGACCGGTCATTCATGAATATAAACAGTTAAATCTAGTGTCGTCATTCCTTAAGGAACAGTCAATCCAAAAAGTTTATGTGCTTTAGAAAAACGCATTTCTTATAATTAAAAAGAAATCAGACGTCGGAAGAATAATGCTAATAATAAATAGCTACGTGCTAAAAAGTATAGAAGGAATTATCCAATTAATTGTTGACACTGACGAAATTTTTTTTTCAAAATGTCGAAAAATGCTTCAAATAAAAGTTGTTTTTCTTCTAATTTTGATATTTAACGAGTTACGTATGATTATTTGGCATTTTATTGATGTTGATAAAATCCGACCATCCCAGCGTCGAAATGGCGAACTTTTGACAAAAA